>NC_045445.1:51920146-51967879 GCF_002776525.5 Piliocolobus tephrosceles
CCTCCCAAAGTGCTGGGATTACAGGCTTGAGCCACCGCGCCCGGCCGCATTAGGTAAATTTGAACTGAGTTTTAACTATGAGAAGTGTGTGCACTCCTGTCACTTCTAAATGGGGAGGGCCATTTTGGCACTCTGAAGTTTTAATGTTATTAGAATGAGGAAAGAAGGATTTTGGTGAAATTCTCATCTGATGGTGGAGGAGAGGGGATGATCATCAGCATAATTTTATCCAGTCATTGGAATCACTTTACATTAGCCTCTGAAGCAAGAGCTCAGCATATTTTCAACCCTACCTTGGCTCTTTCATTTTGAGAGTAGTAAACATTTGAACATTTAAAAATACCTGGAGAATTTTAATTAGCTAATGAGAATTTCAAACAACAGTAACAGCAGATGCCCTCATTACAAGTGAGCAAGTGGTAATAATTTAACATATGCCACCTTAACTGTTTCACTCATCACCCGTTTTCTACTGTCTGCCTTCCTCTCCATCTGCTGTTGTTTATATATGTTTCTCCCATATCTAATCTTTCTCTTTTTCTTCATCATTCTTACTGCTTTCTTCATATCCCTCATCCAGCTCAGATCTTATTAGCACAGGAATGGCTACCATAACGATATGGAACTAAAGTATGTATGTATTTTTTTATTGTATTTGTTTTGTTTATCTTACTAATTTTTGGCCCCATTATTGCACTTAGATGCCTCACCTTCACCTGTAACTCAACATACCTGAAACGGAATTAATAATCTCTACAATCAACTTGAATTTCCCAAATTTTCTGTCTTTGCTAGTAGTTCCAATGTTTATTATTCACCTACACTTGACTCTTTGAGGGTATCTTTGACTACTTAATTATCTATATTCTGTCCATTAACAAATCTTAGAACTATTTCTCCTTCTGTAGCCCTTCGTTACATTTCTACTACCATCACCTCACACCTTAATGCTGTAACAACCTTCTGGAAAGCTTTACTTGTACCTCATTGTTATTCTCTCACTCCCTAGTAGCAGGATTTCATCCCTGGATCAGTTCCACCCTCTACATTTTCTACTTCTGCATAAAGCCTACTGAGTGATGCTATGGAAAATTATAAAGTATAGAGATTGGGTATGTTTTCAGAGTCTTGGTACCTAACCTCTTTGGGCCTTTAGTCCTACTTAATCTGTTTCTTTTTCCTTCACTTTCCCCTTAGCAACAATTTTAAACCTATATCATTCTTCAAGACTCTCTTCCCCTGCTCTACACTCCTTCTCCTCACTCTTCTCAGACAAGCTCCTTTGTGATTTCATTGAGAAAAATTTGGCCCTCAGTTGTGGATTACTACCACGTATCTTGGTTTAACCAAATCCTCCTGTAACCCTGAGTTTTCCTTTAACTACTACATTCTCCCCTTCCCTTCTTAACCAAGTTTTTTTTTTTAAATCTAGTCCGCTCTTACTGTCTTCACTTATTATTTACTCAACTCACTGCCATTTGTTGGCACTTCTTCCCTCAGCCTTCACACCACCAGTCTACCACCTCACTGTGACTACTGCTCACAGTGTCAAAGTGACTTCTAAATTTGTAAGTCCAATGAGCATCTTCATTTAGCTCCTTTGACATCACTCTCTCCTGTTCATTCTTATAATTCGCTGTCCTTTGCTTTGGTGGACTTTTCATAGGCTCATCTTTTTCTACCATCTTTCTTTAAAGAATGGCATTCTCCAGGGTTTTATCAGTATGTTGCTATTCCTGTGCCCGCCTATACATTATCTTCAGGAGATTTCATCCACTCTGATTATTTTGACTATCCACCCGCATGTTCTGACATCTCCAAAATCTCTCTGACCTATCTTCTGCCTTTCATACTCCTGTATATAACTACCTGTTGGACACACCTTTACATGAAAGTTTTATAGATATCTTAGACCCTGTGTTCAAACTTACACTATTCACCATTGCATACTCTCCCACCCATTAAAACAACACATACATCTGAAGTTCCAATTTCAGTTTATGGGATCACCACCCACCCACTTACCAAATTAGGTTTCTGGGAATTATTTTAGACTTCTCTAGATTCTCTCCTCTCCACTATCCCTCACATTCATTCCATCACTAAATTTTGCCAGTTTTAAAGTTAAATGTTATACCAATCTCCCTGCTTCTCTCTACCCCTACTGAGACCTATCTAGTCCATGTTTTCATTATGTCTTGCCTGATCTCCTTACTTCTAGGCTTACTCTTCTTAAATTAATCCTTTGTATTGCAGCCACAGAGGAGACTCATCTAAAACACACAATTGACCAACCACATCACTTAATACACTTCAAGGTTTCCCAAAGCACAGAATAAAAAATTCGGGCTCCTTAGCATAACATATAAGTCTCTCTTTGACCCATTTTGCCTCTTCCCATCTCTTTCCCTTATGTTTTACTCTACAACAATTCCAAAGTTTAAGAAGTTCGTGTAAGCATTTCTATGCTATTTTCATGAATTTTTGTCCCTAAAACACTCTTCTCAACTCTTTTCAGGTTAACTATTCATCATCCCTCCAAGTTTAGCTAAGACATTATGTCTTCCAGTAGCCTTTTTCAAACCCCCATAGTATGCTAAGTGCTCCTGCTTCTTTGTGCTTGCATACCTCTTAAACATACCTCTTACTTTTACCAAGTGAGACTGAAATATTTTGTTTATGTATCTTTCTCACACTGGATTTGTGAAGAACTTGGCTGTTTTACTTATCTTGTATCCCTGACATCTAACCTGCTGCTTGGTGCCACATAGGTATTCAGTGTTTGTTAAACTGATTATTTGGATTCAACATATTGTGCTCATTTCTATCTCTGCCATACAGGAAATTATTTTCATCCCCAGAAATGCCCTTACCTGCTTTCTTACAAATTCAAATCCTTTCTGTCCTCAAAGATCCATCACAACTTCCCTTACTGTTCTAGTTCTTTGTGTTCTCTCCTTTCTCTGATTTCTCATAGGCTTTACTGTTCATTGACAATTGCGTCAGTTATAGCCCCTCAAGGGAATTAGCTTCCCTGAGACAAAAGATTATATTTTATTCTGCAGTATCCTTCTTAGTACTTTATATGGTAATGAGGACATAATTTTTTCTCAATTCATATTTGCAAATTGTTTATTGAGAGGCAGTGTTGTATAGAGGGATAAACATAGATTTGGAGATATAGTCACTTGCCAAGTTGCACCACAGATTCCTCTGGTATAAAATGAAAATAATGTAACTCTACAAGATTGAGTAATAATTAACTGAAGTAGTGTATATATAGTACCCATCACAGAATAGGTTTGTAACAAATGTTAGGTTTGTAAAAATGTTTTGTCCTGTCATAATTTTAAAATAGGTAAATTGGACGTTTTCTATTTTTCTTTATAACATAAATTACATATTCACATGCAGTTTTTTCCAACTTTTATGTTAAGTTCATGGGTACATGTGCAGATGTGCAGGTTTGTTATATAAGTAAATGTGTGCCATGGTGGTTTTGCTGCACAGATCATCCCATCACCTCGATATTAAGCCCAGCATCCATTAGCTATTCTTTCTGATAGCTGCAGTTTTGATTATGTGCAGCTCTCAATTGGCTTTTCCCCATTTAAGATGTTAGACCAGTGGGTCTCAGCCTTGACTAATTAGAATCATGTGAGGAGCTTTTAGACCTCCCATTGCTCAGGCCATCCCTCCAATCAATTAAATTACTGTCTCTGGGAATTTAACATTCGTGTTTTGTTATCTCTTTTTTAACTCCCTAAGTGATTTTTATATGGAGTCAAGATTGAAAATAGTATTAGACATGCACTTTCCCAATTTATACTTTGAAAACAAAGACCTTAGTTCAGAGACTTATGAGATAAGGGTATGATTAGGGAAGAGTAGGCCCCACAAGTTTTAGGTTAGTGAAGATTCTGAAAGGTACAAGCTGCAAAGGAGCCTGAGTTTCTGGGTGAACTCCGAAACAACGAATCCTAGAAGGGCTGAGAGTAGAACAGCCAAGAACAGAACAGAACCATGGAGTAGTCTCTGGAATAAAAGAGTGAAGAGTATAAGAAACAGAATGGAGGCAGGCCCCAGGAGGATTCAATCAGAAATTCTGACCTTGGGGCCATGAATAGGTTTCATATCTTCACAGAAAGGGTTTACACAACTTTTATATATCATTTTCTGAGATGTCTGAATCCTATAAAAAGATAAAGAACATCAATATGTGAAAAAGCCAAGGGCTAAAGTAATGGTAATCAGACTACAGTTCTAGAAATGCCCTTCTGGATCTTTAATACATGACTGGCAGCTCTTCTAAACCTCTGTATTACCTCTATTAGAATATTATTTCTGATGTAATTTATAGAGAAACAAAGCAGGAACTGAGGAGAACACTATATACAGTATACTTTATAAGCACTAAATAAATATGTAAAAACTCTGAAATATAATCTGAGTTTATAGTCATAATGAAGATTATTGGCCCAATAATCTAGGGTAGAGATGTCCAATCTTTTGGCTTCCGTGGGCCACACTGGAAGAATTATCTTGGGCCACACATAAAATACACTAACACTAACAATAACTGATGAGTTTAAAAAATCACATAAAAATCTCATAATGTTTTAAGAATGTTTGTGAATTTGTGTTGAGTCACATTCAAAGCCACCCTGGGCCACATGTGGCCTGTAGGGTACAGGTTGGACAAGCTTGATCTAGGGCAAGTGTTCAACAGTGGCTGCACAGATAAATCATAAGTAAAGCTTTCAAAAAGTAAGGATGCCTGATTCCACTCCTAGAGATTCTGATTTAATTGGTCTGATATGGAGCTGTAACATCAATATTTTTAAATTTTTCCATATGATTCTAATGTGTAACCAGCATTGAGAAACACTAATCCAGAGGAAACCAGGACTCCTGCTTATCTTGCACAACTTGGGTGCCCTCAAAATATATGGTATTGGCAAAGTTAATCTGAGCCTAAGTTCCAGCACCTGTAAAAGATGGTAAGAATTTCCTACTCCCCTGGGGAACATGATTCAATGCTCCTGGGTTTAGTCCTTAGCTTTGCAAGAAGTCCAATATCTTCAAGTTGATCAGCCTCAAATAAGGGACTCAGTAACCACAAACAAACTTGAAAGTGGCTAATAAAAAACTAACTGGAAAGATAGTACTTTAATATGTTTCTCACAAAGCCTGTGATAATCATTTGCCATATTTGTGATCATAAGAAATTTCTTGTCCCTGCCCCAGAAGCATTGAATCATGTTCTCCAGGGGAGAGCCTGGGAATCTATATTTTTAACTGACACCCCAGGTGATTTTTATCAGAGAAGTCTGGGAAACATTGTACTTTAAGTTGTTGTATTGTCATTCTGGTATTGATTTATGGTAAGAGGAGATAGATATTTCCATTTCCTAGTTTTTCTTGATGTCTGTCATCCAGAGTATCCTTTTCTTGGTATCAAAGAATATGAAAAACCAATTATAATCAGAAAGTGACTTAGTACACATGAAATTAGAGCATAGAAAAGGATAGCTTTGAGGGATCATTTCATTCAGATTTTGACATAACCTGCTGAGTTTTCCTAGGCCTGCAATAGTCAGTAGTGTGCAGCCTCACGTTCTTTAAAGTCAGCATCTTTCTTTCCCTTTGCAAGCAGTCTCCTGTTTCTATGAATAGTCTTTGTTCAGACAAGGCCAATATACTTGATAATAATTAATTTAGCTTCTTTTAAATGATTAGGTGACCTTTTGGTTTAAAAGAAGATTATCATTGTTGTCCCTAAAATCTTTGCAGGTACCAATTTATTTCCTCCTCCCTAGGGTCAGAATGATTTATATTTGGCTTATGAAATGTATTAATTTGCTTTTTCTGATCAAAAAGTGGAAGGATGATGAGATTTTTAAAAAGTTAATGTATCCCTTGCTTCTAATTCTACTTATGAAGCAGAATAGTGTGCTAGTTACTATATAGTTGCTAGTGTGTAGTTTTTGACTCTTTTGAAGTGGTAACTAGTAGTTTTGTTCTAGAATTTTGCTTTCAGCTTTTATCCTGAGAGTGGGGCTCACTGAACCTCTCTCCTTTCTAAAATCTGTGGAAATTACTTTTGGTAACTAAGGCACTGCAGTGATCTCAGGTAAGAGAGTAAAAAATTTGCCTTTATTTGTTTTTAATATTTTGGGACGTTTCAGGTTTTGGTTGGGGGGAAACAGAGTTGGGGCAAACAAAAAGAGGTTGGTTAAGAGATTCAGAGGCAAAGGTTGGTTGGCCATGCTAAATTTCAGGTGCCTGTTGCACCTCCATGTAGCAACAGTCAGTAGACAGATAGCAGATTCTTAGGGAAGAAGTTAAGCTAGAGAAGGAGTATGGTATAGTGAAAAGAATTTTGGGCATTCAATTAAGAGGCATGGGCTCTGAGAGGCTAACACTACTACTAACTTGCTCTGTGACTTTGACAAAGTCATTTGACCTCTCTGGGCCCCATCTTTATTGGAAAATGTCAAGTAGATGGTCTCTAATAAATTCTTGTCCAGTTCTAACATTATGTGATTTTAAATGTATACTGACCTTCTTAACTTGAACTCTTTGTTTTTTCAGCATTTAGTATGAGAACCTATGTTTGCCATATTTGTAGTATTGCTTTTACATCTTTAGATATGTTCCGGTCCCACATGCAAGGAAGTGAACATCAAATTAAGTAAGTATTTTTGCTAAAATTTTCCTATGATGCCAAAGACCAGAGCTTCTAGTCAAGCACTCTTCAATGTATTTTACAAACTTCTTAGGCATTCATGTCCCTATGAGTTAAACCTGGATGTGGTTGGCAATATTCGCAACATGTTGCATACTAGTGTCCCTCAGGGAGTTCTAGTTTTAGTTCTAGTAATGATAGTGTACTGGCAAAGCTGGCTAACTGGCAACCCTCCTGACTAGAGAGCAGTGTTCTTTGGAGAGATGCTAAAGGATCACTCTCACACTAACCACACAAATTCAGAGAATTTCTTGGCTTGGTTCCAGGGATTCAGTGATCCAGTCACCATTTTTCCAGTGCTGTATAGTGGTTAAGAACAAAGGTCTTGCTATCAGATGGACCTGGATTAGAATACCAGATCCATTTTTCTACCAAGTGTGTAACTTTGGTCAGTTCTTATATAAGATTGTTATGATGAAATATAATACGTGTAAGGTGCCTGCCCTGGCACATAGTAGGAGTTCAGTAAATATTTAGTCAATTTTATTCTGTTATTTCAAGGGGAGGAGAATTGAATGGACAGTCGGAGATTGGGTAGTTCAGGTAGCAGAGGGCATTTGACTATCTTTGTATTGATGCTTTTAAAGTCAAGACATAGAGCCAGGTCTGGTGACTCATGCCTGTAATCCCAGCACTGTGGGAGGAAGAGCCAAGGAGTTTGAGGTCAAGTCTGGGCAACATAGTGAGACCTTACCTGTACCCAGGAAAAAAGAAAAATTAGCCAGGTTTCGTGGCATGTACGCATCGTCACAGCTCCTTGGGTAGCTAAGGTAGGAGGACTGCTTGAGTCCAGGATGTTGAGGCTGCAGTGAACCATGATCACACCACTGCACTCTAACCTGGGCAACAGAGTGAGACCCTGTCTCAAGAAAATAAATAAAATGAATAAAATAAAATCAAGACATATTTTTTCTGTTACACTGTTTTATTGTAGTAGAAAATATTTCTGTTATTTGTATCTGAATATTTAGAAGCTAAATTGTCTGACTTACCCAATTAACCTAAATTTACATTCCTTTTTTTCAGAGATGGGTTCCTGCTATCTTGCCCAGGATGGAGTCCAGTGGCTATTCACAGGTTCCATCATAGTGCAGTACAGCCTCAAACTCCTGGGCTCAAGAGATCCTCCTGCTTCAGCCTCAGTAGCTGGGAATAGAGGCACACACACCACACCTGGCTAGATTTATAATTTAGATTTTTAAAAATCTCAAGATTACAGAATAAACACCTATCACATTTATAAGATATATAGAGAGAATTAATGAAAACTTTAAAAATGATATAACATTCAAATCAGAGCATCTGTCAGGACATTACATATTATTATTCCCTACTCATACATTGCAACATGCCTTAATATTTTTAGTGCTACAACAACATCAGATATATCTGCTACTTTATACCCTTCTTCCTTTCTTCCTGGGCCTGAGGAAATTTCCTTTTTTTTTTTTTTTGCATAAAAATTGTGAGGTACCTGGGAGATATATCATTGTCCATGCTCCTTTTTGGGGACATAAAAAGTCATGATTTATGGCTTTATAATGAGGTAGGTTCTCACTGTCCATGCTGCTTTTTTGGCATAAAAATTCACAATTTATAGCTTTTATAATGAAGTAGGTTTTTTAAATTTGGGTATTTGTTGTTTTTCTTTTTTCAGACTAATATTTTTAAGAGCAAAGAAAATACTTAGAATAAAACAATCTAATAAGAATTTTCTGCTGTCTTCTTTACAGAGAATCCATTGTTATCAATCTAGTGAAGAATTCAAGGAAGACACAAGACTCTTACCAAAATGAGTGTGCAGATTACATCAATGTGCAGAAAGCCAGAGGACTAGAGCCCAAGACTTGTTTCAGAAAGATGGAAGAGAGTTCTTTGGAAACCCACAGATACAGAGAAGTGGTCGATTCCAGACCCAGACATAGAATATTTGAACAAAGACTCCCATTTGAGACTTTCCAAACATACCCAGCACCATACAATATTTCACAAGCAGTGGAAAAGCAGTTACCGCATTCAAAGAAGACATATGACTCTTTCCAAGATGAACTTGAAGATTACATCAAAGTACAGAAAGCCAGAGGACTAGATCCAAAAACTTGTTTCAGAAAGGTGAGAGAGAACTCTGTGGATACTCATGGGTACAGAGAAATGGTTGATTCTGGACCCAGATCCAGAATGTGCGAGCAAAGATTTTCACATGAGGCTTCCCAGACCTACCAACGACCATACCATATTTCACCAGTGGAAAGCCAATTACCTCAGTGGTTACCAACCCATTCAAAAAGGACATATGATTCTTTCCAAGATGAACTTGAAGATTACATAAAAGTGCAGAAAGCCAGAGGACTAGAGCCAAAAACTTGTTTCAGAAAGATAGGAGATAGCTCTGTAGAAATACATAAGAACAGAGAAATGGTTGATGTCAGACCCAGACATAGAATGTTGGAGCAAAAGCTCCCATGTGAGACTTTCCAGACCTATTCAGGACCATACAGTATTTCACAAGTAGTGGAAAACCAGTTACCTCATTGCTCACCAGCTCATGACAGCAAACAGAGACTAGATTCTATTAGCTACTGGCAACTCGCCAGAGACTGTTTCCCAGAAAAACCAGTACCCTTGAGCCTTAATCAGCAAGAAAATAACTCTGGCTCATACAGTGTAGAATCTGAAGTTTACAAGCACCTCTCCTCAGAAAACAATACTACTGACCATCAAGCAGGTCATAAACGGAAACATCAGAAGAGAAAACGACACCTGGAAGAAGGCAAAGAAAGGCCAGAGAAAGAGCTGTCCAAGCATAAAAGGAAAAAGAGTTATGAAGATACAGATTTAGACAAAGACAAGAGCATCAGACAAAGGAAAAGAGAGGGGGATAGAGTCAGGGTCAGTTCAGGAAAGCTTAAGCATCGAAAAAAGAAAAAAAGCCATGATGTACCCTCTGAGAAAGAGGAACGTAAGCACAGGAAAGAGAAAAAGAAATCTGTTGAAGAAAGGACAGAAGAGGAAATGCTTTGGGATGAGTCTATTCTTGGATTTTGAATGTTTAGTTTTGTTTACCCAAGGTTGAATTAAAAATATATATATATGGATTTAGAAAAAGACAGGAACATCCGATGAAGGAAAGGAGAAGTAGATACAGTCAGTGTCACTTGAGGACACTTAGTTTTTGTATAAAATTTTAAATTGAATTAAAAGGAGGAAAAAGAAAGCCTAAACTTCTGAGAAAGAACATAAGAACTCAAGGAGAACATAAGAGAAAAGGTAACCTGTTTAAAAAAAAAGACAAGAATCTGTGTTTTGGAATGAGTCTACTCTTGGATATTGAACTTTTAGTTTTGTTTGCCCAAGAATTAATTGAGGAAATCAGCTAAGAAACTCGACTTAGACAAAAGCAAGAAGATCAGATGAAGAAAAGGAGAGGTGGATACAGTCAGTGTCACTTCAGGAAAGCTATTTAAGAAAACTTGAAATTTAATTGAAAGAAGAAACAACAACAACAACAAAAAAGCCTGAACCTAGCCTCTGAACAACACTAACATGAGAACACAAGAACTTAAGAGAAAAAGAAACCTACTCAAGAAAAGATGGAAGAGACAGTGATTTGGGATGAATCTACTGTAGGATTTTCAACTTTTTAGTTTTGTTCCTTCAAAGTTGAAGGAAAAGAAAAAGAGTTTGGTTTTATAAAATTCATGTTATTGGAATTTTTCTAGGTGGATGACTACTTTAATCTCTGAAAAAAGCCAAGTGAAGTAAAAGTATTCAATATGCCTTTTCCTCAAGTTACTTTCCTTCATTTTCTTAAAAAAGAAAAACATTATTAAATGTTTCTCACATATCTCACATATAATGTAATTTCCCTAAATGAAGTTGTCTCTACTTCTGCTCATCAAATTGCTGTGATAGTGAATTATTTACTCATGGGTGATAATTTATTTTAAAGGACAGAATTACCAAGCGTTACAAAATCAATTCTTTGCTTGGTTTTGTGTTAGTGATGGTGGTATTTTATTGTTGTTTTTTGTGTTTATGTGTCTCAGCTTTCTCCAAGGAATATGTATGAAATAACTTAAACTGATTTTTTCTTTGTTAAATCTAATTTGCAGTGTATTTTTGCATTTTCTAGTTCTGAAAGTGGAAAATGAAACAGTCTATAATAAACTTAGATGACATATAGTTTTAAAAAGCTCTCAAAAAGTACTGATATAAAAAGTCAGTCTATATTCTGGAAATGTTTATATTAAAGTGTTTTAATTTCTACATATTGTTTTATGTAAATGGTCATTTCCCATCCAAAATTATTATTTTGGGAGTTGGAGGGGCAGTAATTAAACACTTGGCATTTAATACCTCTTGGGAGATCACACTGTGAAATTGTAATTTTATATTTTCTACATCTTATCTCATAGAAGCTGATATTGAGTCTCAAACTCAGTTTAAGGTTAGGAAAATATGACCAATTAGATACTTGAAACCGAAGAAGGAAGAATTTGTAGTGGTAGAGGACCAGAGGGTGTTACCTTTGAATTGTTTGATTTTGACAGATTTTTTACACTGGTTCTCCCTTTATTTGTGAGCAGTACCACTAAGTATTTGAGGATCACAATGGGATAGTAGAAAGTGCAATGGTCTGTGAATGCAAATTCCAGGATTCTGGTCTCGGTTGCACTGTGATTCCAGAATCCAACTTGGAATCACCAGGAATATGAAAAACAGGCTTTGTATTCTCTTTATGTGTTAATCCTAACAAAAAATAAATTTATGCTCCACACAGTGACTCATGCCTGTAATCCCAGCACTTTGGGTGGCTGGGGCAGAAGAATCACTTGAGTCCAGGAGTTCAAGAACTGCCTGGGCAGCATAGTGAGATCTTGTCTCTATTTTTTAAAGATAACAAAATCTAAATAGTGACATAACTACATTTAGGCAAGGCATTTAATAGGTGACATGTCTGTATTTGGGCAAGGCATTTAATAACTGTTTTTGTTCTTTGCAATTTAAGTAAAATAGTGTGAGCTGAAGCATATTATGATTAATTGGGTATATACCCAGTTGAATAAATAGTCCTAAATGGAATTAGATGGTTCCCAAATCAAATTTTCTTCCATGGGACTGTTGTAAGATTATTTTATGCTACAATATAATCCCCCATTTTAAACACATTTGTTGTATTGGTGAAAGGAGAGGGGAAATAAGAACTAGAGTAGAATACATAGACTGCGAATCACCAAGCACAAATTGGCCAGTTACCATTTTTGAGCACACCAAGAACTGCAGCACCTTTTGACAAAGTGCAAGATAAATTGAATTGCCAACATCTGTTAAATTGACGAATTCTTTCATAGAAGTTTGTGGTTAAAGTTGGAGAGGACTCAAAACTATATATTATAAGAATATTCACTAGGATACAAAATTACTCTGATCTTTTAAAAATAGATACAATGATTCATAAAAATCCACCCATTTTTAATCTATAGTGGATAAGTCATGCAAACTTTAAAAATCAAAACTATTTAAATTGTTGATGGGTTGAGTAGACAGAAAAGGATGTGGTATTGATTACAGTCTAGAGACATGCACCAGTGACTTGCTCTAGAAAAGTGGTTTTCAAAAGTTTTAAGACAATTTTTTGCCAAAAGTAAATGTGACATTAACCTCACCATAAAACAAATTTTACATTAACCTAAATACATAATTTTCTGGTTGAAGGTGGGGAAAGGGTCTGGAGCCCAACTTTGGCACATTTGTTTTGCTCCCAACTTCTTTCTGCCTTTGAGCACTTAGAGGTGAGAGTATATGTAAGTCAAGATGTTAATGTGTAGGATCCCAAATGATCTCCACTTCTGGAATTAAGTGTTGAATTCACTAAGATGAAATTTAATGATATAAATAGTAAATCCTACATTTGAGTATTTCAATACAAAAACATATTTGAGGAGACATAATTTAAGATACATGTGAAAACAATGTTGAGGATTTTATTACATGTTTGATTTGAAAGACTAATATGCTCACCCAGACATAAAAATCTCATATGGTCTAAGTCAAATATATAAGAGAATATTTGGAACAAGTTAAAAGTATCTAACTACAGAGATAAATCCTGAACTGGGTAGAAGATACAGGGAGGCAAGTACTGGGCAAATTTGGAAAACAGTTTTCAAAAATTGGAGCTGTAGAAAAAAATAGAATTGACTGTCTTGTGTGCATGCATTGAACAAATAAGAGCTGACTGTCAGCATTGTGCCAGGAAGGAACCTGAAAAAAATGAACACAGATTGTTTTTCAAAAAGCTCACAGTCCAACAGAGGAAATGGACCAATAAACAGGCAATTACAAAATAAGTTTTATAAAGGCTTCAATCAAAGTGATGAAGGATGCTGTGGGCAGCAAAGGTAATGAGCCTAATGGGATGGGAAGAGGGCATTCAGAAAAGGCTTCCCAAAGGACATCTAAGCAGACCATTTTCTCTCAGTTCGAAGATTTATTTATTTGATTTATCTACATGATTATCTAACAGGTGCTGCAAACTTAACATAGCCAAATAGAATGACGCCTTCTGTCATTACCAATTGTTCATCTAGTTTCCCTTATTTCTGTAAAACCATCTAATTGCCTAAGCCAAAAACCATTTTTGAGAATCTCCTCTCCTACATTAGACCATAAGCAATTCCTCTTAATTATATCACCAAAATATTTCTTCACCAAACTGGGAAAATAGGTTTGAGAGCAATTGAAACACTGGAAGAAGTGATTTTCTTATCTGCATGACAGATAAGAAAACTGCACAGAATCATCAAGAGATCAGAGAGAGCTGTGGTGAACTAGTCCCTTAAGGATTTCACAACTATCCAGCATATGTTTTCTTCCAGAAGAAAAAAAATCCACATACAGAAAGAAAACTGCTTATTTCAGAAATCAAATTGAACAGGGAAGAGAGATTGTGGGTAAGGGAAAAGGAAAGTTCAGATAGTAGCAGATGGAGGAAGAATCCAGAGAAATCAAGTCCCAGAAAGTATGATGACAGCAAAATAAACATCAAAAGGTGAGGGTAACACCTTAAGAGACAAGACCCATATGATGTGAACACACAGAAACATGCACACACAAAGCAGATAAAAACTCTGACATAGTATTTCTAAATGAGCTGAAAGAAAGTAAACATTTAAACCTTTGAAACAGTATAAATCAGAAAAAGAACCCAGAAATAAAGAACAGAAGGCTATGAAACAAAAACCGACAGGACTAAGGAAATAAAAACAAAAAAAAAGTGAAGATTAACTTGGAAGGAATACATGAGAGTAGAAACTGATAACGAGAGAAATGAAGAGGAAAATGAAGATAAACACACACACAAAACACTAAAGATCGATAAAAGTAATAGATAAAAAAGCCAACAGAGAGACAATTAAATTTGTTGAAATGGAGGCTGTTTTACGCTGCCCAGAACCACTCCTCACCCCCTTGCCATACCTTCTCAGGTCAGGGGCACTCTCTTATTCAAATTCTGGAGAACTGCCCTTATCTGAAGGCAACTGCTGCTTCTAAGGTTATGCAGCCCGCATCCACTGATGGAATGATGTAGATAGACAAAAGCCAGAGCTCCTAGTTCAATTTTGGGCAACTTTGAAAGGCCATCTCAGTTCCCAAACTCCCCATAGGATCAGCTGAGGCCTTCGTTGTGACTGTATCAGTTCAATTTTTTCTCTGCTATTCTTTCCTCCCTCACCAATTCACAAGGGTTCTTTTGAGCATGCCCCTATAAATTGTCTGCAATCGAATTTTTATCTCATAGTCATTTTCCCCTAGAACCTTACCTAAAACGGGATAACAGAAGTGATCCTAAGGAACAGACCCCAAAATGGGATTTTCAGAGCAGGCAATAAGGATTCTGTCATTGGTAATAAATAAAATACTGATAGTAGGTAGTCCCTGGCAGGCTATGGCAGTACAGTTGTTAAAACTTTCAAGTGATACTAGTAGAAATGAATGTACATGCAAGTGCAATATCTCAAATAATTGAAAGGATTAGGGGAAATGGCAATTATATACAATTTGCTGACTTTTTAGATGCCATTGATGCATTGTAGGAAAAAGCTGAGAAAATGAATGACAATTTAGGGAAAAACATGAAAGTCAGAAGGCATCCTTGGTGACATATAAAGAGACTTATCTCTTCATCTTCATCCCACATTCACCTGAACCCTCTGAGCTCTAGGATTGTCAAATAAGATACAGAATGCCCAGTTAAACATGCATTTCAGATAAAGAACTAATTGTAATAAATATGTTACATGTAGTACTTTAGTCAAACTTATACTTTAAAAATTCATTATTTGAAATTAAATTTAACTGAATATCTTTGTATTTATTTTTTCTTTTTGCTAAACTGGCAACCCAACCCATTTCTCCCAATTAAGGACTAGCATCTACTTCTTACATGAGGCTAGTATTTTGCCATCTGCCTTACAAGACAGGTTTCCTCGCTTAGCTTCTGTCCTCATCTCTCCTGCTGGCCACTAAACCATTATGATCAAATCACAACTTAACCTGACCTGAGAAGTACTAGTATCATAAGGGAAAAGGGAAGGACTATGTCCATTCTAACGGAAGGAAAAAGATAGGAAGAGGTAGGAAGAGGCTTGGTGCGATTGGCCTCAAAGCTTAGATAATTTGTGGCCAAACTCTAAGAGCAGTAAGACTTTCCAGGAGGAGCTCCATTTGTGTGTGTGTGTGTGTGTGTGTCGAGGGAGGGCAGAAACGGAGCAAAAATGGACTTTCTGTAGAGGGAACAGCCAATCTGAGTGTATAACAGAATATGCAAAGGGAGAATAGGGGATAGGGTAGACCTGGAAGACTGACAAAGAGGATTATAGTCTTGACCTGTTTGGAAACATGGGTTGCTATGGTTTGAATATTTTTGTCCCTTCCAAAACTCATGTTGAAACTTAATCCCCAATGCAAGAGAGTTGGGAGGTGGGGCCTAATAGGAGGTGTTTAGGTTATGAGGGCTCTGCCCTCAGGAATGGATTATGTTCACAATAAAAAGGGCTTATGGGAATGGGTTTGCTCTATTCTGCTCTTCTGCCATGAGAGGAGTATTGTTCATCCCCTTTGGAGGATGCAGCATTCAAGCACCCTCTTGGAAGCAGAGATTGAGCCCTTACCAAACACCAAATCTTCCAGTGCCTTAATCTTGGACTTCCCAGACTCCAGAACTGTAAGAAATAAATTTTTGCTCTTTATAAATTACCCAGTCTAAGGTATTCTGCTATAGCAGCACAAAGCAGGATAAGACAGGAGTCACTGAGAATTTATGAGCAGAAAAAAATGAAAGTTGAACTGAATTGTCTCTGGTAGTCTTAATGACTGTAATGTGTTCATTTAAAAAGTTAGTGTGAAGATGGAAGGGTGGGCAGAAAAGGAGACCAGACTGTATTGGAATCCAAATGTGACACTAGGGACTAGGAGGGTGTCAGAGAGAACTGGAAGTAACAGACAGATGGGAGAGACTATGAAGTTCTCTTGACCAGGCTCTGAAATGCTAGGCTTGGTCATGGATGCCTGGAAAAATCCAAACTGAGAGGCAGGATCATGGGAAAAGCAAAGCCCTGTTTCATTTCCACGATGTCCAAAATTAAGAAAGGCAAACTAAGGTCATGCTGTCATTAAAGGAAAGAGATAGTCTTCAGATGAAAAGAAACCTAATAATTTCATTACAAACCCAAGTTTCCTGTGACTTTTAATTGAGACCAAAGAGGATAAAAAAAAAAAAAACTAAGTATTTAATAATTGACCTGTAGAACCTGGGGACAATAAAGTTTCACTCTGAGCTTCAATTTAAGTTAGGCACTTGAAAAACATGTTTGGGAGTACGAATGACTAACCATGTTCTGGAAAGGTCAAAAATGATTCCCCACAGATCTGCTATTCTATAAACAAAATCATGAGCACAGACTCACTAAAGGTTTGGCCCATTTATATTTCAATCTCTGTTTTTTATGAGTATATTGATACAATTCTTAGGTATAGACTTGCAATATTTAGGAGGGAACTTTCACAAAACCTATTTATTTATTTATTTATTTATTTATTCCATCCTCTCAAGCATTTATACTTTGAGTTACAAACAGTGAAATTATACTCTTTAAGTTATTTACAAATGTACAATTAAATTATTATTTACTGTAGTCACCCTGTTGTGCTATCGAATACTAGGTCTTATATTCATTCTTTCTAACTACTTTTTTTTTTAACTTACTAACAATTCCTGCCCCTCAGCACCCCCATTACCCTTCCCAGCCACTGGTAACCATCCTTCTACTTTCTGTGTTCATGAGTTCAATTGTTTTAACTTTTAGATCAGTGAGAACATGTGATGTTTGGCTTATTTCACTTAACAATGTCCACTTCCATCTATGTTGTTGCAAATGACGGATTTTCATACTTTTTGTGGCTTAATAATATTCCATTATGTATATGTACTACATTTTATTTATCCATTCATCTGTTGATGGACAGTTAGGTTGCTTCCAAATCTTAGCTGTTGTAAACAGTGCTGCGGACAAACAGGAATATCTCTTCGATATACTGATTTCCTTTCTTTGTGGTACATACCCAGCAGTGAGATTGCTGGGTCATATGGAAACTCAATTTTAAGTTTTTTGAGGAACCTCTAAATTGTCCTCGATAGTGGCTGTACTAATTTAAATTCCCACAAGCATTGTACAGGGTTTCCTTTTCTCCATATCTTCACCAACATTTGTTATTGCTTGTCTTTTGGATATAAGCCATTTTAACTGGGGTAAGATGATACCTCATTGCAGTTTTTATTTGAATTATCTGGTGATCAGTGATGTTCAGCACCTTTTCGTATGCATGTTTGCCACTTATATGTCTTTAGAAAAATGTCTATTCAAATCTTGTGCCCATTTTTTATTGGATTATTATTTTTTTCCTACAGAGTTGTTTGAGCTTCTTATATCTTCTGGTGATTGATCCCTTGTCAGATGGGTAGTTTGCAAATATTTTCTCCCATTCTGTGGATTGTTTCCTCACTTTGTGGACTATTTCCTTTGCTGTATAGAAGCTTTTTAACTTGATTTGATCCCATTTGTCCATTTATGCTCTGGTTGCCTATGTTTTTGGGGTATTGCTCAAGCAATTTTTGCCAAGACCAATGTCCTGGAGATTTTCCCCAATGTTTTCTTGTAGTAGTTTCAGAGTTTGAGGTCTTACATTTACGTATTTAATCCATTTTGATTTGATTTTTGTATATGGAAAGATATGTGTATGGGGGTCTAGTTTTTTCTTCTGTATATGGATATCCCATTTTCCCAGCACCGTTTATTGAAGAGACAGTCTTATCCTCAGAGTATGTCCTGGTCGCCTTTGTCAAAAATGAGTTCACCATAGGTGTGTAGATTTATTTATGGGTTCTCTATTCCGTTCCATTGATCCGTGTGTCTGGTTTTATGCCAGTACCATGCTGTTTGGGTTACTACAGCTCTGTTGGATAATTTGAAGTTAGGTAATGTGATTCTTCCAGTTTTATTCTTTTTCCTTAGAATAGCTTCAGATATTCTATATACTTCGTGGGTTCACATGAATTTTAGGATTTTCTATTTCTGTGAAGAATGTCATTGGTGTTTTGATAAGGATTGCATTGAATCTCTTGATTGCTTTGGGTGGTATGGACATTTTTACAATATTGATTCCTCCAATTCATGAACATGGAAACTTTGTTTCATTTTGTGGTGTCCTCTTCAATGTCTTCCATCAGTGTTTTATAGTTTTCATTATAGAGATCTTTTTCTTCTTTGGTTAAGTTAATTTCCACATATTTAATTTTATGTGTGGCTGTTGTAAATGAGATTTTTTTCTTTTTTGTTATTATTATACTTTAAGTTCTAGGGTATGTTGTAAATGAGATTACTTTTTTTTCTTTTTTTATTATTATACTTTGAGTTCTAGGGTACATGTGCACAATGTGCAGGTTTGTTACATGTATATACATGTGCCATGTTGGTGTGCTGCACCCATTAACTCGTCATTTACATTAGGTATATCTCCTAATGCTATCCCTCCCCCTTCCCCCCACCCCATGACAGGCCCCAGTGTGTGATGTTCCCCATCCTGTGTCCAAGTGTTCTCATTGTTCAATTCCCACCTATTAATGAGAACATGAGGTGTTTGCTTTTCTGTCCTTGCGATAGTTTGCTCAGAGTGATGGTTTCCAGCTTCATCCATGTCCCTAAAAAGGACATGAACTCATCCTTTTTTATGGCTGCATAGTATTCCATGGTGCATATGTGCCACATTTTCTTAATCCAGTCTATCATTGATGGACATTTGGGTTGGTTCCAAGTCTTTGCTATTGTGAATAGTGCCACAATAAATATACAGGTGCATGTGTCTTTATAGCATCATGATTTATAATCCCTTGGGTATATACCCAGTAATGGGACGGCTGGGTCAAATGGTATTTCTAGTTCTAGATCCTTGAGGAATCGCCACACTGTCTTCCACAATGGTTGAACTAGTTTACAATCCCACCAACAGTGTAAAAGTGTTCCTATTTCTCCACATCCTCTCCAGCACCTGTTGTTTCCTGACGTTTTAATGATCACCATTCTAACTGGTGTGAGATGGTATCTCATTGTGGTTTTGATTTGCATTTCTCTGGTGGCCAGTGATGGCAAGCATTTTTTCATGTGTCTGTTGGCTGCATAAATGTCTTCTTTTGAGAAGTGTCTGTTCATATCCTTCGTCCACTTTTTGATGGGGTTGTTTGATTTTTTTCTTATAAATTTGTTTAAGTTCTTTGTAGATTCTGGATATTAGCTCTTTGTCAGATAAGTAGATTGCAAAAATTTTCTCCCATTCTGTATGTTGCCTGTTCACTCTGCTGGTAGTTTCTTTTGCTGTGCAGAAGCTCTTTAGTTTAATTAGATCTCATTTGTCAATTTTGACTTTTGTTGCCATTGCTTTTGGTGTTTTAGACGTGAAGTCTTTGCCCATGCCGTACTGAATGGCATTGCCTAGGTTTTCTTCTAAGGTTTTAATGGTTTAGGTCTGACATTTAAGTCTTTAATCCATCTTGAATTAATTTTTGTATAAGGTGTAAGGAAGGAATCCAGTTTCAGCTTTCTACATACGGCCAGCCATTTTTCCCAGCACCATTTATTAAATAGGGAATCATTTCCCCATATCTTGTTTTTGTCAGGTTTGTCAAAGATCAGATGGTTGTAGATGTGAGGTATTATTTCTGAGGGCTCTGCTCTGTTCCATTGGTCTGTATCTCTGTTTTGGTACCAGTACCATGCTGTTTTGGTTTGTAGCCTTGTGGTATAGTTTGAAGTCAGCTAACGTGATGCCTCCAGCTTTGCTCTTTTGGCTTAGGATTGTCTTGGCAATGCGGGCTCTTTTTTGGTCCCATATGAACTTAAAGTAGTTTTTTCCAATTCTGTGAAGAAAGTCATTGGTAGCTTGATGGGATGGATTACTTTTTAAATTTCTTTTTCAGATCATTCACTGTTGGCATATAGACATGCTACTAATTTTTGTATGTTGATTTTGTATCTTGCACCTTTACCGAATTTGTTTATCAGTTCTAATAGTTTTGTTGTGGAATCTTTCAGTTTTTCCAAATATAAGACCATATCATCTGCAAACAAAGATAATTTGACTTCTTCCTAAAACCTACGCAGTACCATTCAGGCCATAGGCATGGGCAAAGACTTCATGACAAAAACTCCAAAAGCAATTGCAACAAGAGACAAAATTGGCAAATGGAATCTAATTAAACTAAAGAGCTTCTGCATAGCAAAAGAAACTATCATCGGAATGAACAGGCAACCTACAGAATCGGAGAAAATTTTTGCAATTTACCCATCTGACAAAAGTCTAATATCCATAATTTACAAGGAACTTAAACAAATTTACAAGAAAAAAAAAGACGTCAAAAAGTGGATAAAGTGTATGAACAGACACTTCTCAAAAGAAGACATTTACATGGCCAAGAAACATATGACAAAAAGCTCAATATCACTGACCATCAGAGTCATGCAAATCAAAACCACAATGAGATACCATCTCATGCCAGTCAGAATGGCGATTATTAAAAAGTCAGGAAACAATAGATGCTGACGAGGCTGTAGAGAAATAGGAATGCTTTTACACTGTTGATGGGAGTATAAACTGGTTCAACCATTGTGGAAGACAGTGTGGCGATTCCTCAAGGATCTAGAACCAGAAATACCATTTGACCCAAAAATCCGATTACTGGGTATATACCCAAGGGACTATAAAGACACATGCACATGTATGTTTATTGCAGCACTATTTACAATAGCAAAGACATGGAACCAACCCAAATGCCCATCACTGATAGACTGAATAAAGAATATGTGGTACATGTACACTATGGAATTCTATGCAGCCATAAAAAGGAATGAGATCATGTCCTTTGCGGGGACATGGATGAAGCTGGAAGCCATTATCCTCAGCAAACTAACACAGGAAAAGAAAATCAAACACCAAATGTTCTCAATCATAAGTGGGAGTTGAACGTTGAGAACACATGGACACAGAGAGGGGAACAATACACACCAGGGCCTTTTGGGGGGTGGGGGTTGAGGGGAGGGAACTTAGAGGACAGGTCAGTAGGAGCAGCAAACCACCATGGCACACGTATACCTATGTAACAAACCTGCACGCTCTGCACATGTATCCCGTTTTTGTGTTTAGAAGAAATGAAGAAAAAATAAACAAACAAATAAATAATATAACCCCCACCCCACCCCCCAAAAAACGAAGATAATCTGACTTCTTCCTTTCCAATTTGGATGCCCTTTATAATTGTCTGATTGCTCTAGCTAGGACTTAAGGTACTATGTTGAGTAACAGCATTGACGCTGGGAATCCCTGCTGTGTTCCACATCTTAGAGGAAAGGTTTTTCAGTATGATACTTGTGGTGGGTCTGTCATATAAGGTTTTTGTTATGTTGAGGTATGTTCCCTCTATACCCAGTATTTTGAAGATTTTTATCATAAAACGATGCTGAATTTTATCAAAATGGCTTTTCAACATCAATTGAAATAATTATATGATTTTTATCCTTCATTCTGTTAATATGATGTATCACATTGATTGATTTGCATATGCTAAATCTTTGCATACCAGGGATAAATCCCACTTGGTCATTATGAATGATCTTCTAAAGTGTTGTTGAATTGAGTTTGCTAGTATTTTGTTGAGGATTTTTGCATCAGTATTCGTCAGAGATATTGGTCTATAGTTTTCTTTTTTTTGTTGTGTTGTTGTCTGAGTTTGGTATCAGGGTGATATGGCCTCGTGGAATGAATTTGGAAATATTACTTTCTTTATTTTTCAGAATAGCTTGTGTAGGATTGTTATTCATTCTTTAAACGTTTGGTAGAACTCAGCAGTAAAGTCATCGGGTCTCAGCCTTTTCTTTTTTGGGAGACATCTTATTACGGCCTCAATCTCATTACTTATTATTATTGTTCTGTTCAGGTTTTTTATTTCTTCCTGATTCAATCTTTCTAGGTTGTATGTGTCTAGAAGTTTGTCAGTTTCTTCTAGATTTTCCAATTTATTAGCGTATAGTTGCCCATAGTAGCCACTACTGATCCTTTGAATTTCTGCAGTATCAATTGTAATGTCTCCTTTTATTATTCCTGATTTTATATATTTGGATCTTCTCTCTTTTTTCTGTTAGTCTTGCTAAAGGTGTGTCAATTTGGTTTAACTTTTCAAAACACCAACTTTTGTCTCACTTATCTTTATTTTTTATTTCAATTTTATTTATTTCTTCTCTAATATTTATATTTCTTTTGTTCTACTAATTTGGGGTTTCGTTTGCTCTTTCTTTTCTAGCTCTTTAAGATGTATCACTAGATTGTTTATTTGAAGTTTTTCCTCTTTTTTGAAGTATTTCCTCTTTTTTTGATGAAGCTATATACTTCCCTTGAATACCGCTTTTGCTGTATTCCATAGGCTTTGGCATGTTATGTTTGCATTATCATTTGTTTTGAGAAATTTTTCAATATTCTTCTTAATTTCTTCATTGAACTACGGGTTATTCAGGAGCATATTATTTAATTTCCATGTATTTGTATAGTTTCCAAAATTCTCTTGTTATTGATTTCTAGTATTATTCCATTGTGGTCAGAGAAGATTCTTGATATTATTTCATTTTTCTCAGTTTTAAGAGTATTTTTGTGACCTATGTAGCCATTGGATAAAAAGTTCAGTAAATATCTCTTAGGTCCATTTTATCTCTAATGCATATTAAGTCTGCTCTTTCTTTGTTGACTCTCTGTCTGGAAGATCTATCCAATGCTGAAAGTGGAATGTTGAAGTCTTTAGTTATTATTGTATTGAAGCTTATCTTTTTCTTTAGCTCCAATATTTACTTTATATATCTGGGTGCTCTAGTGTTGGGTGCATATATATTTAAAATTGTTATGTCTTCTTACTGAATTGACCCCTTTATCATTATATAGTAACCTTCTTTGTCTCTCCTTATACTTTTTGTCTTAAAAGTTATTTTGTCCCTGGAGCAAGACGGCCGAATAGGAATCGCTCCAGTCTCTAGCTCCCAGCACGAGTGACACAGAAGACGGGTTATTTATGTGTTTTCAACTGAGGTACCGGGTTCATCTCACTGGGGAGTGCCAGATAATCAGTGCTGGTCAGCTGGTGCAGCCCGACCAGTGAGAGCCGAAGCAGGGCAAGGCATTGCCTCACCTGGGAAGTGAAAGGGGGAAGGGAATCCCTTTTCCTAGCCAGGGGAACTGAGACACACAACACCTGGAAAATCAGGTAACTCCCACCCTAATACTGCACTTTACCAAGGGTCTAAGCAAACGGCACACAAGGAGATTATATCCCACACCCGGCAGGGAGGGTCCCACACCCACGGAGCCTCCCTCATTGCTAGCACAGTAGTCTGAGATCTAACTGCAAGGCAGCAGTGGGTCTGGGGGAGGGGCGCCGGCCATTGCTGAGGCTTAAGTAGGTAAACAAAGCCTGTGGGAAGCTCGAACTGGGTGGAGCCCACAGCAGCTCAAGGAGGCCTGCCTGTCTCTGTAGACTCCACCTCTGGGGACAGGGCATAGCTAAACAAAAAGCAGCAGAAACCGCTTCAGATGCAAATGACCCTGTCTGACAGCTTTGAAGACAGCAGTGGATCTCCCAACACAGAGGTTGAGATCTGAGAATAGACTGTCTGCTCAAGTGGGTCCCTGACCCTGAGTAGCCTAACTGGGAGACATCCCCCACTAGGTGCAGACCAACATCCCACACCTCACATAGTGGGGTACACCCATGAGATGAAGCTTCCAGAGCAAGAATCAGACAGGAACACTCGCTGTTCAGCAATATTCTATCTTCTGCAGCCTCCAATGCTGATACCCAGGCAAACAGGGTCTGGAGTGGACCTCAAGCAATCTCCAACAGACCTAGAACTGAGGGTCCTGACTGTTAGAAGGAAAACTAATGAACAGAAAGGACACCCACACCAAAACCCCACCAGTGTATCACCATCATCAAAGATAAAAGGCAGATAAAACCACAAAGATGGGGAAAAAGCAGGGCAGAAAAGCTGGGATTTCAAAAAATAAGAGCACATCTCCCCCTCCAAAGGAACGCAGCTCATCGCCAGCAATGGATCAAAGTTGGATGGAGAATGACTTTGACGAGTTGAGAGAAGACGGCTTCAGTCCATCAAACTTCTCAGAGCTAAAGGAGGAACTATGTACCCAGCGCAAAGAAACTAAAAGTCTTGAAAAAAGAATGGAAGAATGGATAACTAGAATAATCAATGCATAGAAGGCCGTAAACGAACTGACAGAGATAAAAACCATGACACGAAAAAAAACGTGACAAATGCACAAGCTTCAGTAACCGACTCGATCAACTGGAAGAAAGAATATCAGCGATTGAGGATCAAATGAATGAAATCAAGTGAGAAGAGAAGTCTAAAGAAAAAAGAGGAAAAAGAAATGAACAAAGCCTTCAAGAAGTATGGGATTATGTGAAAAGACCAAATCTACGTCTGATTGGGGTGCCTGAAAGTGAGGGGGAAAATGGAACCAAATTGGAAAACACTCTTCAGGATATCATCCAGGAGAACTTCTCCAACCTAGTAAGGCAGGCCAACATTCAAATTCAGGAAATACAGAGAATGCCACAAAGATACTCCTCGAGAAGAGCAACTCCAAGACACATAATTGTCAGATTCACCAAAGTTGAAATGAAGGAAAAAATGGTAAGGGCAGCCAGAGAGAAAGGTCGGGTTACCCACAAAGGGAAGCCCATCAGACTAACAGCAGATCTCTTAGCAGAAATTCTACAAGGCAGAAGAGAGTGGGGGCCAATATTCAACATTCTTAAAGAAAAGAATTTTGAACCCAGAATTTCATATCCAGACAAACTAAGTTTCATAAGTGAAGGAGAAATAAAATCCTTTACAGACATCAAATGCTAAGAGATTTTGTCACCACCAGGCCTGCCTTACAAGAGACCCTGAAGGAAGCACTAAACATGGAAAGGAACAACCGGTACCAGCCATTGAAAAAACATGCCAAAATGTAAAGACTATCAATGCTAGGAAGAAACTGCGTCAACTAACGAGCAAAATAACCAGCTGATATCACAATGACAGGATCAAGTTCACACATAACAATATTAACCTTAAATGTAAATGGATGAAATGGTCAAATTAAAAGACACAGATGGGCAAATTGGATAAAGAGTCAAGACCCATCAGTTTGCTGTATTCATCTCACATGCAGAGAAATACATAGGCTCAAAATAAAGGGATGGAGGAAGATCTACCAAGCCAATGGAGAAAAAAAAAAAAAGCAGGGGTTGTAATCATAGTCTCTGATAAAATAGACTTTAAACCATCAAAGATCAAAAGAGACAAAGAAGGCCATTACATAATGGTAAAGGGATCAATTCAACAGGAAAAGCTAACTATCCTAAATATATATGCACTCAATACAGGAGGACTCAGATTCATAAAGCAAGTCCTTAGAGACTTACAAAGAGACTTAGACTCCCATACAATAATAATGGGAGACTTCAACACCCCACTGTCAACATTAGACAGATCAATGCCACAGAAAGTTAACAAGGATATCCAGGAATTGAACTCATCTCTGCACCAAGCGGACCTAATAGACATCTACAGAACTCTCCACCCCAAATTAACAGAATATACATTCTCCTCAGCACCACATCACACTTATTCCAAAATTGACCACATAATTGGAAGTAAAGCATCCTCAGGAAATGCAAAAGAAGAGAAATTATAACAAACTGTCTCTCAGACCACAGTGCAATCAAACTAGAACTCAGGACTAAGAAGCTCAATCAAAACTGCTCGACTACATGAAAACTGAACAACCTGCTCCTGAATGACTACTGGGTGCATAACGAAATGAAGGCAGGAATAAAGATGTTCTTTGAACCAATGAGAACAAAGATACAACATACCAGAATCTCTGGGACACATTTAAAGCAGTGTGTAGAGGGAAATTTATAGCACCAAATGCCCACAAGAGAAAGCTGGAAAGATCTAAAATTGACACTCTAACATCACAATTAAAAGAACTAGAAAAGCAAGAGCAAACACATTCAAAACCAAGCAGAAAGCAAGAAATAACTAAGATCAGAGCAGAACTGAAGGAGATGGAGACACAAAAAACCCTCCAAAAAAATCAATGAATCCAGGAGTTGGTTTTTTGAAAAGATCAACAAAATTGACAGACTGCTAGCAAGACTAATAAAGAAGAAAAGAGAGAAGAATCAAATAGATGCAGTAAAAAATGATAAAGGGGCTATCACCACTGACCCCACAGAAATACAAACTACCATCAGGGAATACTATAAACATCTCTATGCAAGTAAACTAGAAAATCTAGAAGAAATGGATAATTTCCTGGACACTTACACTCTCCCAAGACTAAACCAGGAAGAAGTTGAATCCCTGAATAGACCAATAGCAGGCTCTGAAATTGAGGCAATAATTAATAGCCTACCAACCAAAAAAAGTCCAGGACCAGACTGAATTCTACCAGAGGTACAAGGAGGAGCTGGTACAATTCCTTCTGAAACTATTCCAATCAATAGAAAAAGAGGGAATCCTCCCTAACTCATTTTATGAGGCCAACATCATCCTGATACCAAAGCCTGGCAGAGACACAACAAAAAAAGAGAATTTTAGACCAATATCCCTGATGAACGTCGGTGCAAAAATCCTCAATAAAATACTGGCAAATGAAATCCAGCAGCACAGCCAAAAGCTTATCCACCATGATCAAGTGGGCTTCATCCCTGAGATGCAAGACTGGTTGATATATGCACAAATCAATAAATGTAATCCAGTATATAAACAGAACCAATGACAAACACCACATGCTTATCTCAATAGATGCGACGGAATGTATCTCAAAATAATAAGAGCTCTTTATGACAAACCCACAGCCAATATCATATTGAATGGGCAAAAACTGGAAGCATTCCCCTTGAAAACTGGCACAAGACAGGGATGCCCTCTCTCACCACTCCTATTCAACATAGTGTTGGAAGTTCTGGCCAGGGCAATCAGGCAGGAGAAAGAAATAAAGGGTATTCAATTAGGAAAAGAGGAAGTCAAATTGTGCCTGTTTGCAGATGACATGATTGTATATTTAGAAAACCCCATTGTCTCAGCCCAAAATCTCCTTAAGCTGATAAGCAACTTCAGCAAAGTCTCAGGATACAAAATTAATGTGCAAAAATCACAAGCATTCTTATACACCAATAACAGACAGAGAGCCAAATCATGAATGAACTCCCATTCACAATTGCTTCAAAGAGAATAAAATACCTAGGAATGCAACTTACAAGGGTTGTGAAGGACCTCCTCAAGGAGAACTACAAACCACTGCTCAATGAAATAAAAGAGGACGCAAACAAATGGAAGAACATACCATGCTCATGGATAGGAAGAATCAATATCATGAAAATGGCCATACTGCCAAAAGTAATTTATAGATTCAATGCCATCCCCATTTAGCTACCAATGACTTTCCTCACAGAATTGGAAAAAACTACTTTAAATTTCATATGGAACCACAAAAGAGCCTGCATTGCCAAGACAATCCTAAGCCAAAAGAACAAAGCTGGAGGCATCATGCTACCTGACTTCAAATTATACTATAAGGCCACAGTAACCAAAACAACATGGTACTGGTACCAAAACAGAGATATAGACTAATGGAACTGAACAGAGCCCTCAGAAGTGATACCACACATCTACAACCATCTGGTCTTTGACAAACCTGACAAAAACAAGCAATGGGGAAAGGATTCCCTATTTAATAAATGGTGCCGGGAAAACTGGCTAGCCATAAGTAGAAAGCTGAAACTGGATCCCTTCCTTACACCTTATACGAAAATCAATTCAAGATGGATTAAAGACTTAAATGTTAGGCCTAAAACCATAAAAACCCTAGAAGAAAACCTAGGTAATACCATTCAGGACATAGGCATGGGAAAGGACTTCATGCCTAAAACACCAAAAGCAATGGTAACAAAAGCCAAAGCAAACAAATGGGATCTAACTAAACTAAAGATCTTCTGTACAGCAAAAGAAACTACCAGCAGAGTGAACAGGCAACTTATAGAATGGGAGAAAATTTTTACAATCTACCCATCTGACAAAGGGCTAATATCCAGAATCTACAAAGAACTTAAACGAATTTATAAGACAAAACCAAACAATCCCATCAAAAAGTGGGCAAAAGATATGAACAGACACTTCTAGGAGGAAAAGATGATTTCGTGGGGGAGGCCCACAGCTCCTCTACTCTGTGTAACCTAGGAACTTGGTACATTGCATTCCAGCCACTCCAGTCATTGCTAAAGGGGCCAAGTTACAGCTCGGGCCATTGCTTCAGAGGGTGGAATCCCCAAGCCTTGGCACCTTGCATGTGGTGTTGAGCCTGCAGGTGCACAGAAGTCAAGAACTGAGGTTTGGGAACCTCTGCCTAGATTTCAGAGGAGGTATGAAAACACCTGGATGCCCAGGCAGAAGTTTGCTGCAGGGTCAAGGCCCTCATGGAGAACCCCTGCTAAGGCAGTGTGGAAGGGAAATGTGGGAGTAGAGCACCCCCACAGAGTCCCTACTGGGGCACCACCTAGTGGAGCTATGAGAAGAGGGCCACTGTCCTCCAGACCTCAGAATGGTAGATCCACCTACAGCTCGCACCATGTGCCTGGAAAAGCCACAGACACTCAATGCCAGCCCATGAAAGCAGCCAGGAGAGGGGCTATACCCTGCAAAGCCAAAGGGGCAGAGCTGCCCAAGGCTGTGGGAGCCCACCTCTTGCATCAGCCTGACCTGGATGTGAGACATGGAGTCAAAGAAGTTCATTTTAGAGCTTTAAGATTTTACTGCTCTGCTGGATTTTGGACTTGCATTGGGCCTGTAGTCCCTTTGTTTTGGCCAATTTCTCCCACTTGGAATGGCTGTATTTACCCAATGCCTGTACCCCCATTGTATCTAGGAAGTAACTAACTTGCTTTTGATTTTACAAGCTCTTAGGCAGAAGGGATTTGCCTTGTCTCAGATGAGACTTTGGACTATGGACTTTTGAGTTAGTGCTGAAATGAGTTAAGACTTTGGGGGACTGTTGGGAAGGCATGATTGGTTTTGTAATATGCCGACATGAAATTTAGGAGGCACCAGGGGAGGAATGACATGATTTGGCTGTGTCCCCATCCAAATCTCATCTTCAATTCCCATATGTTGTCGGAGGGACCTGGTGTGCGGTAATTAAATCATGGGGGCAAGTCTATCCCATGTTGTTCTCGTGATACTGAATAATTATCACAAGATCTGATGGTTTTACAAAATGGGAGTTTCCCTACACAAGCTCTCTGTGTGCCACCACCCATGTAACACATGACTTGCTCCCCCTTGCCTTCTGCCATGATTGTGAGTCCTCCCCAGCCATCTGGAATTGTGAAACCTCTTTTTCTTCCCAGTCTCGGGCACGTCTTTATCAGCAGCATGAAAACGGACTAATACAGAGCATGTCTCAGCCACGTTTGTGTTACAGCTCTTTTAGCCTCATTCCGCAGGTCCTGACTTCCTGTCCTGAGCCCAGGAAGAATGAGGTATGCCAACAAATGGAGGGTAAACAAGACAAAGTGGAGCTTTATTGAGCAATAGAACATCTCAGATGAAATCTACAGGGGACAGCTCCTTTCCACAGCCAGGGTGTTCCTCTCTGCCAGGCAAGCTGTCCTGACAAGTGTTCAGCTATCAACAGAAAGTGTAGCTCCTCTCTGCAGCTGGTTGTCCCATTGTCTGTGCAGCTCTCAGCAGACAGGAGGCCCTAGAGTAGGTGGCTCATCTCTGCAGGCAGGTCTTCCCATTGTCTCTGCAGCTCTCAACAGAGAGGAGGACTTAGAATGGGGTGCTTCTCTCTGCAGCTCATTGTCCTGATGACTGCTCAGCTCTGGCTGAGCCCAAGGCTTTTATGGGACTCAGAAGGGAGGAAGTGTGAGCTGATTGGTCCATGGGCAGCCATGGGCAGCCCCAGAAAAGGCACCACAAGTTCCCACTCTGGTCCACAGGGCTGGCAGCTCAACCCCCAGTCTTCAGGCCCTCCCTAGCCAGCCTCAGCTGCCCTCAGCCTCCCCTCAGCTTCCTGTCAGTGCCCAGAGAATGGAAAGGACTGGGGTGGCAAGGGGCTTTCATGTCAGCACTGCACCAAGCACATGCACACCCGGCCAGGCTGCAACAGTGCCTGGGCTTGGCCTCAACTTGCTCTGACATTGGAGTGGGTGCCAATAGCAGGGAGAAGCCAGGCAGAGGGAGCAGGCACTTCCGAACCTGAAATGGCATGGAAGACCTTCCTGGGCCCCCAAGAGTGCAGAGATGCCTGGGTCCACAGCTGCTTGGGGAGTGGGTGGGGATCTTGCCTGCTCCCTGGAGTGGGAGGCCCAGGTCTGCAGCTGTGGTTTGGGTGGCTGCAGCTGTGCCCTGGAGGGCCAGGCTCCCGCCTGCTCCCATGCCTAAGAGCACAGGGATGTCTAGGTCCACAGTCATAGCTTGGGTGGCTGCTGGGGCACACAGGGAGTTCCCATCTCAACTTTGAAGGGGCTGGGCTTCCACTTGTCCCCACTCCCACTGGCTCCATGGAGGGTGCAACCAGCATGATGGCAGCGGCCACTCCAGACAACATGCCACTGCCATCAATACAACAACAAAAATCACCTAACCATGCCTTTCTTAGAAGGTATCACCATTGTTAAGTGACACATGATTGTATATATTTAAATACCATCTGTATTGCAAAATTTAAGAGTACAAAGTATATAAAAAGCTGGAAGAAAATAGTTGCAATCTGTATTGCAGATACGTGGTTAATATCCTTGATACATTAACCAACAGAGAAATGGGCCGAAGATTACAATAGAGAATGTACATGAAAGTAACATAAATACCCAGTGAACATTTGAAATATTCCCAAAGATATAAGTGACGAAATGTGAAGCAAGCCCTCATACTACATGAAACAGATAAATATCAACACAGTATGTAGAGAACAATCACAAGTTTATTAAAGAGTATACTTTTACATTTGGATAAATATCTGTGCATTTTATAAAGACACATACAAAAATCAACAGAATATACATCAAATTATTAATAATGAATATCTTCTGGTTGGGGTGGGAGTGCAGACTGGACAGTTAATATACCGATGTATTAATTTGGCAAAATGAATAAACTTCAAAATGCTACTTTCAATGCTGGTTATGAAACCTTCTTTTCAATAAATAATAATTACCCTTATCTTGAAATAGCCATTTACTTCTTTCTTATTTTAAAATATATAATTCATATTAAGAATTACTCTATTTAAGTGGCTAAACTTTGTGCTGAGAGAGCTGATGGGCAAAACTGCCTAGGGTCAGAGAAAAGAGGTCACAATGTGCACAGATGTAATGCTCCTAGGGCAGTGACCAGGACTTCACAAATAAACCCTGGGTGCCAGTATTGTCACCTCCCTGAAGGCAGAAGAGACCATTCAGTTCGGCAGTGATAAGTCCAGCATGGATGCCAGACCTCTCCTTCCCAGAAGAGCATCCATAAAGTGTCTGCTCATTATTAGGACACCAGAGCGAGGTCTGCATTGGACACATTTGCACTATAATTTACAGACATAATTAACATACCTGACATATAAGGAAAAATAACTATCTAAAAGAGTTATGTACATGTCTACCAACAGGTAATTTAAAGAAAAAAATGAAGGCAATGGCAATCAACATATGTAAAATTGCTTAAACACACCAAAAATTAAAGAAATCTAATAAAAAGCACTGAGATACATAAATATAGAAGCAAGATACAGAACATAACATACAACACGACATGATTTTTGAAGGATATATATTTCCATAAGGATATATATATTTCATTTTTTTTTTTTAATTTTGAGACAAAGTTTAGCTCTTTTTGCCCAGGCTGGAGTGCAATGGTGCAATCTCGGCTCACTGCAACCTCTGTCCCCCAGGTTCAAACAATTCTCCTGCCTCAGCATCCCGAGTAGCTGGGATTACAGGCGCACCACATCCGGCTAATTTTGTATTTTTAGTAGAGACGGGGCTTCTCCATGTTGGTCAAGCTGGTCTCGAACTCCTGACCTCAGTTGTTCTGCCTGCCTTGTCCTCCCAAAGTGCTGGGATTTCAGGCGTGAGCCACCGCCCCCAGCCACATAAGTCATATTTTAAAATATAAATGAGCCCACAGAAACAAATCTAGAGAATAACTACAAATTGATTGAACTATTATCTCGAGAAAGGTCATAGTAATAGGGGAAACATAAGATAATGCCTCTTATAATCCAGTGTTTTCAAGAGGAGGGGGAACACATACGTCTCACTGATTTTTAATTTGCAGAATAACCAAGATACAATTATGACAGCATAGAATGAACCTAGTTGTAGTTTGATTTACAAAACTAATGCTGAAAAAATATATAGTTCTGGACATTAAAAGATATTAAACATCAGATAACATAAAAAGGAGGTTATATACCACATTATCTTTATAATGACACATACCCATTCACTCAACTGTATTTAATTTGAGAGAGGGGTCAAAGGAAACATCCTGTCACATGAATTAATACCCATGGGCTCTGTCTCCATCTCTGCTTAGTGCTTTCTCTGCCGTATAACTTCCAGAAAGCTTGTTCTGGTGGGCTTACACAGCCCTCCTTTCCCTCCTTCCCTCCTTCGTAGATCTCTTACTAGAGTGATGATATCCAAGTTGCAGTTCTAGATTGGGTCAACAGATGGCACTGACTGACCTTCAATTTCAATTTTATTTTTCAATGAAAAAATAAACTCATTTCACAAAATGAACAAATTGTACTTTGAATGGAGATTACAAAAAAGTATGGAAATAAAATCAAGATTCATTCCTTAACTCAGCAATGAACACATTTCATTTACTACTTTAAATTTTGTAGAATATGGTTCTCAAACCTCAGCTTGCATCAGAATCACTTGGGACCTTGTCACAAACTGGGGAGTACAGGTACCCCATAAATTTGTACAAACAACAAAGAAAGAAAGGATTGCTAGAACCAACCCCAAGAGTTTCTGATTCAATAGGTCTAGGATGGAGCCTATGAATTAGCACTTTCTAGCAAGTTCCCAGGTGATACTGACACTGCTGGTCTGAGGACCAAACATTGAGAACCACCAATGCAGATCATAAAAACAAACACAAACAAAACAAAACAGTGCCTTATCCTTTATATAATACCTGGAGAATCACACCATGCTGAGAATGCTGGCATCAAGGAAATGGGGTCATAGTGTGCAGTGGGACCACAGACTCAAGACTCAGACTCAAGACTCATTGTGGATGCCACAATGTCACTCTCTCTAAAGCATGAAGGGACCAGTCACTAATCAATACAACAGCATAGAGCCCGTACGTGAAGAATGTGGTGATGTCATCACATCTTCCACCCCGGGGAGCACTGTGGGTGAAGAATCAAGCTCCAGGCTCCCTGAGGCTCAGGGATCTAAAGTAACTGCCCAGATCTCACCTAGCCACGCCCTGTTCCTTCCACTGCATCTCCAGACCTGGTGCTCTTTACTAGTTAAAAATAAAGTACATTTTTTAGGCTCTGCTTATTATTATGAAGGTAATCCACACTCATTTTGGACCATGTGGAAAATAGTGTCAAATACAGACAAGAAAATATACCCAGCACTCCTGCCCCTTCATGGTAAACACAATTAACATCTTAGTGTATTTTGTTATAGTATTTTTTTCTCTACTTTAATATATGCCCGCAAAGATAGATACTAGCATTTCTGGAGAAGAGACTTCTGTTTCTGGGAAAGTGACAGGATTGCTGTCAGGACACAGTTCCTTTGACTGCAGCCTTCTGTACAGCACATCTGTTATTAGGATTGGTTCCTCTGCACTGTCTCTTCATTTCAAGACTCATAGGAAATCTCTTCACCTTGCACCTCTTAGAGTCTTTGTTCCTTTACAACATAAAAGACAAAGTACTAAGGACAGGAAAGCACATATAATGGTAGGAAATGGCATGAGGATTTTTCTGTTCCCTTTCAAAGCCCCTTAGGTAACTCATCCTACAATACTGGACAGGCACCATGGCTAATACATCAAGAAAGTCCGCACACATTTCCCTCCGTACACTTAGGTTACCAACTGTTCTCTCTTAGAGTTATGCATTTAGTTTCTATCACAGACATCTCTTCTGCAGAGAAGGCAAGGTGAGGCTAAGATAGTAAGCACTAAAGCCTCTCATTTCCCTAAAACAACTCTGAGAAGAAAGTATCATTATTTTCATTTTACTGATGATCAGTTCCAGGCTTGCCCAAGATAAATCACATATCCAGGTAAATGGCAACAATGAAATTCAGCCACCGGACCTGACCAGAGTATACCCAGCAGCTTCTATTGTAGATGTTGACTTCCACAATACAATGTGGGTAAGAAATGATAGTTGTAAACTTTTCTGGTATTGTGCCTGAACTTTGTCATGCCCACATGGAAAAATACTAGACAATTCCCCTTAGTGATGATGTTTGTGGAGAGGAAATCCTGTCCTAGGCTAGGAGGCATGTTGATTGGCAGTTCCTGAAGTGATGAATAAATCAGATGAAAGTACAGGTTTTAGACATTGGGAAAGTGATATGTAGGAAGGAAATTCTTGTTTATCAAAGCTTGGGTTATGTCTAAGGAATTTTATATTGTATCTCTTCTAAATATGATAATAAATTCAAGGTAGATAATAAGGATCTCTTATGAGAAATGAGAAAACCCAAGACTCTAGAGGCTAAGCAAGTTACCCTTAGTGCCAAGTCTGTAAAACACAGGCCAGGGACTCTAAAACCGAAGCCTTTCTCACTATGATGTCTTCCTGGGCTTTGAATGATTTCTATCTAAAATCTTCTCATAAAGTGGCAATCTTTACACTCCTGTGATTCTTAAAAACTTTTACAATGAACTGTATTGATTTCTTCATCATTAAAATCAATGAGATTTTAACATTTAAAGTTGCATTAAAAATTGGAGGATAAATTATCCATTTTACATGCCAGGAACTCTCTTTAACCAGAAGAGAAACAAATGAAAATTTAAAATCTCATAGAAAATTGGAGGAATGCAATTAAACTTATGAGAAGATATCCAACAGCAATGAACACACAAATAAAAGTCCAGGTACCTTTATTCTCAGCTAAGACAGGTAAATTGCAAGATAAAGTTTGCAGTCATCCCATTTTCATGAAGAACATGTGTATATATATGCTGTCTGTTCAGGCTGCTATAACAAAATGCCACAGTCTGGGTGACTTAAATGACAGACATTTATTTCTGATAGTTCTGGAGGCTGGGAAGTCCAAGACCAAGTGTCAGTAGATTCAGCCTCTGGTGACGGCTCTCTTCATGGCTTGTAGACAGCCACTTTCTCAGTGTTTGCTCACATAACCCTTGATGCATACTCATGAAGAAAGAAAGAGATCTCTCTCTCTCTCTCTTCCTCTGCTTATAAGTGCATCAATCCCATCATGAGGGTCCCACTCTCATGGTCTAATCTAAACTTAATTATACCACAAAGGCCCCACCTCCAAATACTATCACCTTGGAAGCCAGGGCTTCAATGCGTAAATTTGGGAGGATAAAAACATTCATCTCATAACACATGTTCATACACATTGTACATCTTTATGTATTTTGTACATATATATTTCCATATATATTCTCATGAACATTTTCTTTCTATGGAGAAAAAAAAAATCATCTGTTGAATATGCTCCACACCATTAACAAAGGATACCTCAGCAGAGTGAAGGAGGTAGATACAGGATCATTTCATTTTCCACATAAGCGTGTCTTTTGCTCAGTTTCTTTCAATTACAAACATATATTAGTTTTGTGATTTAGGAAAGTAATTGTTATAAGTTTGTGAAAAAAAATAAAAGCTTGTTATAATCTAATCTCAGTAATTTATTTTGTATGTCTACTGACCTGGAAAGCAATTTGCACTTAGTAATATAAATAATGTAGTATAAAAAACAAGGAGATCCTGCCATTTGCCACAACATGGATGGACCTGGAGGTCATTATACTAAATGAAATAAGCCAGACACAGAAAGACAAATATTGCACAGTCCCACTTATGTGTCAAATGTTTTTTAAAGGTCAAATATAGAGAGAGACAAAAAAATAGCGGTTACAAGGGTTAGGGTGGGAGAAGGAAATGGGGAGATGTAGGTCATAGATACAAAGCAGCAAACATGTACGAACAAATCAAAAGATCTAAAGTCCAATAAGAGGAATATAGTAAATAATAGTGTATTGCATTCGGATTTTTGCTAAATGAGTAGATTGCAGTTGTTCTTGCCAAAAGAAGGAAAATAGGAAATTCCGTGAGATGATGGATATGTTCATCTGTTCCACTATAGTAACCATTTTACTATATGTATGTATCTTATAACATCCTGTTGTACACCTTACAATTTACAATGAAATTAATTTTTGAAAAGGAATTCATAGTTAACGTTGAGTTTTTTTAAAAGAGCGAATTACATATTGTATTTACAATATGATTGATCCCCCTTATTGTTGATAATACTCCCGTATCTATAAAGTACATGTTATAAATCAAATGTATTTAAAAGGATATAACGCAAAATACAAAATATCGACACATGCACACACATGCGCTGATACAGTTTATCAGAGACACTCACATTGGTAGCTTTCTCTTTATTTGAGACAGGGGTGGAACTTCCTGCCAGGAGCTCAGAGAGCCAGGTAGCAATAGATTAAGCACGAAGGGCTGCCTGTGCCATTCAAGGCTCCAGCAAGCCCTGTTTGGCGGGTCAGGTCAGAGGCCCCTCCCTCTCCAGATCCTTACAGAGCCTCCTCCGACATTCAAAGATGTAGTTCTGTCTTTGACCAGCAGGTGGCGATTATCTCAATATTCCACACCTGTTGCGATGGAAAAGTAACAATTTTTGTAAAGAGAGACAAAGACAGTACGAAATGAATAATACTAAATATATTTGAAAAATTCATGTGGAGAGAAAAAAATTGAATGTGTATTGCTGTTTTAGTTTTTGATAATGACTTCCAAAGCTGGGTCTCTCCCAATTATTCTTTCATTCAGTGCATATTTGGGGGCGCACTGCCAACTCAAGTCCATTTGTTCATCCCACTCTTCTCCGAAGCCCAGACTCTCATTTTCAACTGTCTGCAGGACATACACATTTGGAGAGAGACGACTACAATTTGTTTCTACATGTGTGGAGTGAGTGTGTGTTTCTCTAATGTTAAACTGAAGAGTAAAGAATACGCAAGATAACTCATTAAATAATAAAAAGAAATGGCACAAATGTCTTTTCCTCTTCCAAACTGCAAAGGAAAGCATACGCTATAAAAAATAACACCAAAGCTCACAAGTTACATAAATACGTGTAAATTGCATGTTTTGTGTGTATATTTTCAAATAATCCTTAATATAGTTATTCCATTCATTTTACATCAAAATCCCCCCACTGATGGAATGAAGAATTCTGGAACTAACATTTCTAATATCACTTAAAGAAGTGGTATGTTCCAGATGCTTTCTTTTTATTGTTTTTACCTTTTATTTTCAGTTCAGGGGTACATGTTTCGGCTTCTTATATAGGAAAATTGCATGCATGTTGCTGTGGTTTGGTGTACAGATTATTTCATTATCCAGGTAATAAGCACAGTACCCTGTATTAGTCCGTTTTCACACTGCTATAAAGAACTTCCCTGAGACTGTAATTTACAAAGGAATGAAGTTTAATTGACTCACAATTACACATGGCTGGCGATGGGGGCCTCAGGAAACTTAAAATCATGGTGGAAGTTGAAGGAGACGCAAGCACCTTCTTCACGAGGTGGCAGGAAAAGAGAGTGTGTGAAGGAGAAACTTCCAAACACATAAAACCATCAGATCTCGTGAGAACTCACTCAACCATGAGAACAGCATGGGGGAAACCACCCCCATGATCCAATCACCTCTGACCAGTTCCTCCCTCAACACCTGGGGATTACAATTCAAGATGAGATTTGGGTGGGGACACAAAGCCAAACCATATCATAACCGACAGGTAGTTTTTTTATCCTCACCCTCTTCACACCCTCCACCCTCCAGTAGGCCCTGGTGTCTGTTGTTCCCTTCTTTATAGCCATATGTACTCCATGTATAGCTCCCACTTACAAGTGAGAACATGTGGTATCCAGTTTTCTGTTCCTGCATTAGTTTGCTTAGGATAATGACCTCCAGCTCCACCCATGTTGCTGCAAAGGGCATGATCTCATTCTTCTTTATGATTGTGTAGTATTCCATGGTGTATATGTACCACATTTTCTTTATCCAATCTACCTTTGATGGGCATTTAAGTTGATTCGATGTCTTTGCTCCTTTGAATAGTGCTTTGCTATTGTGAATGTGTCTTTATGGTAAAACGATTTATATTCCTTTGGGTATATACCCAATAATGGAATTGCTGGGTCAAATGCTAATTCTGCTTTAAGTTCTCTGAGAAATCTACAAGATGTCTACAGTGGCTGAATTAATTTACATTACCACTAGAAGTGTATAAGTTCATTTTTCTCTACAACTTTGCCAGCACCTTTTATTTTTGACTTTTTAATAATAGTCATTCTGACTGGTGTGAAATGGTATCTAATTGTGGTTTTGATTTGCATTTTTCTAATGATTCATGATGTTGAGCTTTTTTGCATATGCTTGTTGGCTGTGTGTATGTCTTCTTTGGAAAAGTGTTTGTTCATTTTACTATATGTCCTTTGCCTATTTTCTAATGGGGTTATTTGGTTTTTGCTCATTGTTTTAAGTTCTTTACAGATTCTGGATATTAGATCTTTATGAGATGCATAGTTTGCAAATATTTTCTCATATTCTGTGAGTTGTCTGTTTACTCTGTTGATAGTATTTTTTTTTTTTTTATTTGCTGTGCAGTAGCTCTTTAATCAGATCCCATTTGTCAATTTTTGTTTTCATAGAAATTGCTTTAGCATCTTCATCATGAAATATTTTCCAGGACCTATGTCCACAATGGTATTTCCTAGGCAATCTTTTAGGGTCTTTACAGTTTTAAGTTTTACATTTAAGTCTTTAATCCATTTTGAGTTGATTTTTCTATATGGTGTAAGAAGGGGGTCCAGTTTCAGTGTTCTGTGTATGGCTAGCCAGTTACCTTAGCACCATTTATTCAATAGGGAGTTCTTTCCCCATTGCTTGTTTTTGTCGATTTTGTTGAAGATCAGATGGCTGTAAGTGTGTGGCATTATTTCTGGGTCTAGATTCTGTTCTCTTGGTCTATGTGCTTATTTTTGTATGCGCACCATGCTGTTTTGGTTACAGTAGCCTCATAGTATAGTTTGAAGTCAGGTAACGTGATGTCTCCAGTTTTGTTCTTTTTGTTTATGATTGCTTGGCTATTTGGCTTCTTTTATGATTCCATATGGATTTTAAAATAGGTTTTTCTAATTCTGTGATGGATGTCATTGGTAGCTTGAAAGGAATAGCATTGAATCTGTAAATTGCTTTGGGCAGTATGGACATTTTAACAATATTGAATCTTCCCAGCCATGAGCATGGAATGTTTTTCCATTTGTTTCTGTCATCTATGAATTCTTTGAGCAGTGTTTTGTAATCTCTCATTGTAGAGATCTTTCACCTCCCTGGTTAGCTGTATCCCTACGTATTTTATTCTTTTTTTTCTTTTTGCTTTTTTTTTTTTTTTTTTTTGGCTATTCTGAATGGGATTGTGTAATGCTACTGATTTTTGCATTGATTTTGTATCCTGAAACTTTGCTGAAGTTGTATATCTGATCAAGGAGCTTTTGGACAGATACTATGGCAGTATCACCAGACATCATCTACAGTTCATCTGATAGTCTCCTTTTAAAAATCCTGTTAGGCATGATTTTTTCTACTTCACAATAATCTATTTCTTTATTATTTTCCATCTATTTGTATGTATGATAATATACATGCATATATGATAATAAAGACTAATTTATTGACTATAAAAACAGAGTGCTAATGAAAGGGCTGAGAACAAAGCAAAAAGGTCATGGCCAAGTTTCATCACATCTTAACAGTCACCAGTGCAGGGAACAACTTAGTGCCATAGGGACAAGCAAGCTACCACTGCCCCTTGCCTCCCCATTCCACAACCACCCATGTGCCCAAAACCTAATGATGGAAAATGGCTGGGCATAGGGCAAGGCCAACCTGAGAGATTGTGCATATTCTCAAAAGGACAGACAGAAAGTGCAGGTGTATATGGAGCCATGAAGATGATCAAACCAGTTATACAGAGAAACATTTGCACACCTGAGTGCCTGGTACACTTGGCAGTGCTTCGGCAGCACTGTGCTAAAAGGGAACAATATCAGAATTCTCAGTTTACTGTTCACTGTTTAAGTTCATCTTGCCTTTCCATACAGACATTCACATCTTCACTTTAACACACCATTCTCATGTCTTCTGCCAAATCATTTCTTTTCCCAGAGCATGAAAATGGGTCATCTCAACAGCATAAGGATTTCTTTGTATTCAGCCATATTTATTTTGAGAATTTAACAGAGAGTATTTATACTGGGACAGGGGTTTGTTTTGGTCAAACACTTTTTGAATAGTTATCAAGGCAACTTAATTTTGTTCTCAATTTGTATGGTTTCACTTTATATTACTCATAAGCAAATATATTATCATTCAGTCATGTTGATGATTGCATTCAAATAAAAATGTTTAATTTCAAGAAAAATTATTCAGTGGAAAATTGTGTTTTCTTTATGCTATCTACCTACTTTTGAAATGAGATTTTTGCATAGGTGAATTTTCTAGAGTCAAATGACAAATACGTTTCTGTCTGTAAACACTGTCTATGTATTAGCAGATAAAACTTTTTAAATAAGGTTACAAGGAGTCCTCAGTCTTTCACATTAATAGGATTTTAAAAATAGTATTCAAGGCTCCGCAAAGACTAGTTCTTTCTGTATTCTAGACATCCGGTTGACATTTCCACCTCCACTATGTGAACTTGCAACTGAGATTTGCATGAATAAAAGGTTATTTATTCCTAGTCTTTTCTCAGCAACATGTTTTATGCCCTTGATTTCCTGATCTATGAAATGCAGATCATTACTCTGCTAAAAGGGGGAGTGTGGCCATCCAAACAAGAGTCCATATAAACCGAAAATCCCTGTGAAAACAAGGCAGTGATATCGGAATGGCAGGCCAAAAATGAGAGCTGTTCTATTTTGGAAAAGCTCTTGGGAACTGATCATAGTGTCCTCGTTTTTCTTATGAATATTATATTCATCCTTCATAGTTCCAACTTTTGGGTAAACATTTTCATTAACCTCCGTAATAACTCCGGCAATAAAAAAAACTCTTCTCAACTCCTTATATCTGGACAAAGCACGTGATGTAAGCTTCTTTGTGTATCTGCTCCTAATTTCATTCCCTTTCTTTTTTTAATTCTTTATTTGGACTTTTTCTTTATATAAAGATAATTGTAAAATATTAATCTTGTCTGTCTTTAATCTTTTGATTTTAGCATATCTGGTTTTAGATGTCATATTTCTTCAATTAATATTAATTTACTTTCAATCTATCAAATCTTGCAACTGCAAAAAAATATTAATTTACAACAGAGGGTAAAAATTGATGATTTGGGGAACACAATGTCGTCCACATAACATTTCATTTTTAAACAGTTGCCGACATCTAAAAATTGGAAGATTTCACATATAAATAAAGCTTCCTGGCTTATCTTGAAAAATGAGAAGGTTCTGCCACCCAGGGCCTACATTCCTACATGACCTTAAGGAAATAACTGGCTAGAGCTGAGTAGCACTTTCCTTATCCCCAGTCACTGTGGTTCCTGTCACTTCCTATCCCCACAGATACATGGAATGTTAGTTTTTATTGTACTACTATTGCTGGTACTTTTCTTACAGTAAAGAGAAAAGTGAAATATTTCTTATTAAAAGAGATTTTAAACATTCCAACTACAAATAAATGATAAGTAGGTGAGCTGATGGATATGTTAATTCACTTGATTTCATCATTCCACAATCTGTGTGTATGTACATGTATACATACACATACATATACACATACATATATATATCAAAATATCACACTGTACATTATAAATAATGCAATTATTACTTCTCTATTAAACATAAAATTTTATGTATTTATTATTTTAGAGACAGGGTCTCACTATGTTGCCTAGGGTAGTCTCAAACTCCTGAGCTCAAGGAATTCTCCCACTTCAGCCTCCTGAAGTAAGATGGGACTACAGGTGCATGCCATCATGCCCAGCTAAAAAATAAAAATTGTGAAACGTGGGTGGAAAAAAGAAACTAAGAATACTGTTCTTTTCAGTAAAAGTGGAGAGTATTAACTTGTGGTAGCAAAAGTTCTTGTTATTTTTTATTTACTCCTGCTTATATTATCTACATAATCAACTTGACCCCATAGGCCTATGAATTCGGCTTTCCTGGAATTAAAAGTTTTCCACGTCACATCACTGATGTTCCACATAGCCTTTCTGAGGTGAATATGATAAATATGCACATTTTCCCATTTTTGGACAAATAAAGGAAATGCATATTTGAAGAAACTTTTAAATACCACATTAGAAAAACGTTTGATCGGAGATAATGAACTTCTGTTTGCCATATTTAGTGCTGTCATATTTTCTTAAGTGACCTCCAGCTGGCAGGTCGCAGTGGGTATTCAAAGATAATACATCTTGGATAAATTCAGTTCTGTGCCAAGTTATCTCTGGCCATGATATTTTCCTCTGATCCAATAAGTGATGTGGGGACAGCATTTCAATTGAACCGTTTCACATTAGACGTAGATATTTGTCTGAACAGTCTTTGCCTATTTTCAGAATGGTATGCTTTATGCCTTTATAAGAGTTGTATCACAAATAGTCCAACATAACTCTAAGTGCCTAAAAGCCTAGAGAATGAATTTAATGGATTTGGATTTCTGGCAACAGAAGTAACTCCTGCTGCTTTCTGCATTTGCAATATTTATTTGTAACCATAGAAAACCATTAACTGGTAAATACCCTCTCTGAAAGGTTCAAGCATTTTATTTGTCCATATTCTCTGATGGTCCTTGCTCATATGCAGCCATTTGGTAATACCATAAAAACAGGTTTATTTGTCTATTTGTTTTGATCAGTTTTGCACAGGTAATATCAGCTTTATTTAAAAATGAACACATGGCCTCCAATTCCACTCCTAGGTATACACATAAGAGATTTAAAAACAGGTGTTCACAGCAGTCTGCGGCGATCTAATCACAAGGCAGCAGCGAGGCTGGGGGAGGGGCGCCTGCCATTGCTGAGGCTTAAGTAGGTAAAGAAAGCCGCTGGGAAGCTCCAACTGGGTGGAGCTCACAGCAGCTCAAGGAAACCTGCCTGTCTCTGTAGACTCCGACTCTGGGGACAGGGCACAGCTAAAAAATAACAGGGGAAGCAGCAGAGGCCTGTGCAGACGCAAACGACTCTGTCTGACAGCTTTGAAGAGAGCAGTGGATCTCCCAACACGGAGGTTGAGATCTGAGAAAGGACAGACTGCCTGCTCAAGTGGGTCCCTGACCCCTGAGTACCCTAACTGGGAGACATCCCCCACTAGGGGCAGTCTGACACCCCACACCTCACACGGTGGAGTACACCCCTGAGAGGAAGCTTCCAAAGTAACAATCAGACAGGTACACTCACTGTTCAGCAATATTCTATCTTCTGCAACCTCTGCTGCTGATACCCAGGCAAACAGGGTCTGGAGTGGACCTCAAGCAATCTCCAACAGACCTACAGCTGAAGGTCCTGACTATTAGAAGGAAAACTAGCAAACAGGAAGAACACCTATACCAAAACCCCATCAGTACGTCACCATAATCAAAGACCAGAAGCAGATAAAACCACAAAGATGGGGAAGAAGCAGGGCAGAAGAGCTGGAAATTCAAAAAATAAGAGCACATCTCCCCCTGCAAAGGAGGGCAGCTCATCGCCAGCAACAGATCAAAGCTGGTCAGAGAATGACTTTGACGAAATGAGAGAAGAAGGCTTCAGTCCATCAAACTTCTCAGAGATAAGGAGGAATTACGTACCCAGTGCAAAGAAACTAAAAATCTTGAAAAAAGAGTGGAATAATTGACAGCTAGAATAATTAATGCAGAGAAGGTCATAAACGAAATGACAGAGATGAAAACCATGACACGAGAAATACGTGACAAATCCACAAGCTTCAGTAACCGACTCGATCAACTGGAAGAAAGAGTATCAGCGATTGAGGATCAAATGAATGAAATGAAGCGAGAAGAGAAACCAAAAGAAAAAAGAAGAAAAAGAAATGAACAAAGCCTGCAAGAAGTGTGGGATTATGTAAAAAGACCAAATCTACGTCTGATTGGGGTGCCTGAAAGTGAGGGGGAGAATGGAAACAAGTTGGAAAACATTCTTCAGGATATCATCCAGGAGAACTTCCCCAACCTAGTAGGACAGGCCAACATTCAAATTCAGGAAATACAGAGAACGCCACAAAGATACTCCTCCAGAAGAGCAACTCCAAGACACATAATTGCCAGATTCACCAAAGTTGAAATGAAGGAAAAAATCTTAAGTGCAGCCAGAGAGAAAGGTCGGGTTACCCACAAAGGGAAGCCCATCAGACTAACAGCAGATCTCTCGGCAGAAACCCTACAAGCCAGAAGAGAGTGGGGGCCAATATTCAACGTTCTTAAAGAAAAGAATTTTAAACCCAGAATTTCATATCCAGCCAAACTAACTTTCATCAGTGAAGGAGAAATAAAATCCTTTACAGATAAGCAGATGCTTAGAGATTTTGTCACCACCAGGCCTGCCTTACAAGAGACCCTGAAGGAAGCCCTAAACATGGAAAGGAACAACCGGTACCAGCCATTACAAAAACATGCCAAAATGTAAAGACCATCGAGGCTAGGAAGAAACTGCATCAACTAATGAGCAAAGTAACCAGTTAATATCATAATGGCAGGATCAAGTTCACACATAACAATATTAACCTTAAATGTTAATGGACTAAATGCTCCAATTAAAAGACACAGACTGGCAAACTGGATAAGGGGTCAAGACCCATCAGTCTGCTGTATTCAGGAGACCCATCTCACATGCAGAGACATATGTAGGCTCAAAATAAAGGGATGGAGGAAGATCTACCAAGCAAATGGAGAACAAAAAAAAGCATGGGTTGCAATCCTAGTCTCCGATAAAACAGACTTTAAACCATCAAAAATCAAAAGAGACAAAGAAGGCCATTACATAATGGTAAAGGGATCAATTCAACAGTAACAGCTAACTATCCTAAATATATATGCACCCAATACAGGAGCACCCAGATTCATAAAGCAAGTCCTTAGAGACTTACAAAGAGACTTAGACTCCCATACAATAATAATGGGAGACTTCAACACTCCACTGTCAACATTAGACAGATCAACGAGACAGAAAGTTAACAAGGATATCCAGGAATTGAACTCAACTCTGCACCAAGCGGACCTAATAGACATCTATAGAACTCTCCACCCCAAATCAACAGAATATACATTCTTCTCAGCACCACATCACACTTATTCCAAAATTGACCACATAATTGGAAGTAAAGCACTCCTCAGCAAATGTAAAAGAACAGAAATTATAACAAACTGTCTCTCAGACCACAGTGCAATCAAACTAGAACTCAGGACTAAGAAACTCAATCAAAACCACTCAACTACATGGAAACTGACCAACCTGCTCCTGAATGACTACTGGGTACATAACGAAATGAAGGCAGAAATAAAGATGTTCTTTGAAACCAATGAGAACAAAGATACAATATACCAGAATCTCTGGGACACATTTAAAACAGTGTGTAGAGGGAAATTTATAGCACTAAATGCCCACAAGAGAAAGCTGGAAAGATCTAAAATTGACACTCTAACATCACAATTAAAAGAACTGGAGAAGCAAGAGCAAACACATTCAAAAGCTAGCAGAAGGCAAGAAATAACTAAGATCAGAGCAGAACTGAAGGAGATAGAGACACAAAAAACCCTCCAAAAAATCAATGAATCCAGGAGTTGGTTTTTTGAAAAGATCAACAAAATTGACAGACCGCTAGCAAGACTAATAAAGAAGAAAAGAGAGAAGAATCAAATAGACGCAATAAAAAATGATAAAGGGGATATTACCACCGACCCCACAGAAATACAAACTACCATCAGAGAATACTATAAACACTTCTACGCAAATCAACTAGAAAATCTAAAAGAAATGGATAATTTCCTGGACACTTACACTCTTCCAAGACTAAACCAGGAAGAAGTTGAATCCCTGAATAGACCAATAGCAAGCTGCGAAATTGAGGCAACAATTAATAGCCTACCCACCAAAAAAAGCCCAGGACCAGATGGATTCACAGCTGAATTCTACCAGAGGTACAAGGAGGAGCTGGAACCATTCCTTCTGAAATTATTCCATCAATAGAAAAAGAGGGAATCCTCCCTAACTCATTTTATGAGGCCAACATCATCCTGATACCAAAGCCTGGCAGAGACACAACAAAAAAAGAGAATTTTAGACCAATCTCCCTGATGAACGTCGATGCAAAAATCCTGAATAAAATACTGGCAAACCGGATTCAGCAGCACATCAAAAAGCTTATCCACCATGATCAAGTGGGCTTCATCCCTGGGATGCAAGGCTGGTTCAACATTCAAAAATCAATAAACGTAATCCAGCATATAAACAGAACCAAAGACAAGAACCACATGATTATCTCAATAGATTCAGAAAAGGCCTTTGACAAAATTCAACAGCCCTTCATGCTAAAAACGCTCAATAAATTCGGTATTGATAGAACGTACCTCAAAGTATAAGAGCTATTTATGACAAACCCACAGCCAATATCATACTGAATGGGCAAAAACTGGAAAAATTCCCTTTGAAATCTGGCACAAGACAGGGATGCCCTCTCTCACCACTCCTATTCAACATAGTGTTGGAAGTTCTGGCTAGGGCAATCAGGCAAGAGAAAGAAATAAAGGGTATCCAGTTAGGAAAAGAAGAAGTCAAATTGTCCCTGTTTGCAGATGACATGATTGTATATTTAGAAAACCCCATTGTCTCAGCCCAAAATCTCCTTAAGCTGATAAGCAACTTCAGCAAAGTCTCAGGATACAAAATAAATGTGCAAAAATCACAAGCATTCTTATACACCAGTAACAGACAAACAGAGAGCCAAATCATGAATGAACTTCCATTCACAATTGCTTCA
>NC_045445.1:51972879-51976014 GCF_002776525.5 Piliocolobus tephrosceles
ACAAAGACACATGCACACGTATGTTTATTGCAGCACTATTCACAATAGCAAAGTCTTGGAATCAACCCAAATGTCCATCAGTGACAGACTGGATTAAGAAAATGTGGCACATATACACCATGGAATACTATGCAGCCATAAAAAAGGATGAGTTTGCGTCCTTTGTAGGGACAATGATGCAGCTGGAAACCATCATTCTTAGCAAACTATCACAAGAAGAGAAAACCAAACACCACATGTTCTCACTCATAGGTGGGAACTGAACAATGAGATCACTTGGACTCCGGAAGGGGAACATCACACATCGGGGCGTATCATGGGGGGGAGGGGGGAGGGGGGAGGGATTGCATTGGGAGTTATACCTGATATAAATGACTAATTAATGGGTGCAGACGAGTTGATGGGTGCAGCACACCAACATGGCACAAGTATGCTGACCAGCACCGATTGTCCGGCACTCCCCAGTGAGATGACCCCAGTACCTCCATCGAAAATGCAGAAATCACCGGTCTTCTGTGTCGCTTGCGCTGGGAGTTGGAGACTGGAGCTGTTCCTATTCGGCCATCTTGCTCCTCCCTCCCCCCTTTTAATTTATTTTAAATAAAAGTTGCTTTAAAGCAAAAATTATAATGTATTATGAGAGTTAATGTATGTGGGTATAATACATATGGCAGCTATAGTATAAAAGAGAGCAGTGGTAAGAGGAAATGCATAACACCAATTTTCTTTCATTTTATGTGAAGTGGTACAATATGAAATCTGAGAACACAGAAAGACTAGTGGTTTATATTGTAATCCACAAAGCAATCACTTTAAAATACAATAAGATATAGCTATAAAGTAAATAGAGAAAGCAGAATGAAATTCTAAAACATATTTATTTAACCTAAAAGAAGGCAAACACATATGCATAAGATTGTGATTGGATCCCTTCCTTTCACTGTATACAAATATCAACTCCAGATTGATTAAAGACATAAATGTAAAACCTAAAACTATAAAAACACTAGTAGAAAATCAAGGAAATACCATTATGGACACAGGCTCTGACAAAGATTTTATGATGAAGACTCCAAAAGCAATTGCAGCAAAAACAAAACTTGACAAGTGGGACCTAATTAAACTAAAAAGCTTCTGCACAGCAAAAGAAACTATCAACAGAATAAACAGACAACCTACAAAAAGGGAGAAAATATTTGTAAACTATGCATCTGACAAAGGTCTAACATCCAGAATCTATAATAAACTTAAATAAATCAACAAGGAAAAACAAACAGCCTGATTAAAAAATGGGCAAAGGATAAGAACAGTTTTCAAAAAAAGACATACATGCAGCCAACAGGCATGTGAAAGAATGCTCAACATCACCAATCATTAGAGAAATGCAAATCAAAACTACAATGAGATAGCATCTCACACCAGTCAGAATGGCTATTACTAAAAAGAAAAAATAACAGATGCTGGCAAGGTTGTGGAGAAAAGTTAACAATTATACACTGCTAGTGGGAATGTAAGTCAGTTCAGCCACTATGAAAAGCAGTTTGGCAAAATGAAGGCAGAAATAAAGATGTTCTTTGAAACCAATGAGAACAAAGATATAACATACCAGAATCTCCGGTACACATTTAAAGCAATGTGTAGAGGGAAATTTATAGCACCAAGTGCCCACAATAGAAAGCAGGAAAGATCTAAAATTGATACCCTAACATCACAATTAAAAGAAATAGAGAAGCAAGAGCAAACACATTCAGAAGCCAGCAGAAGGCAAGAAATAACTAAGATCAGAGCAGAACTGAAGGAGATAGAGACACAAAAAACCCTCCAAAAAATCAATGAATCCAGGAGCTAGTTTTTTGAAAAGATCAACAAAATTGACAGACCACTAGCAAGACTAATAAAGAAGAAAAGAGAGAAGAATCAAATAGACTCAATAAAAAATGATAAAGGCGATATCACCACCAACCCCACAGAAATACAAACTACCATCAGAAAATACTATAAACACCTCTATGCAAATCAACTAGAAAATCTAGAAGAAATGGATAATTTCCTGGTCACTTACACTCTCCCAAGACTAAACCAGGAAGAAGTTGAATCCCTGAGTAGACCAATAACAGGCTCTGAAATTGAGGCAATAATTAATAGCCTACCAACCAAAAAAAGTTCAGGACCAGATGGATTCACAGCAAAATTCTACCAGATGTACAAGGAGGAGCTGGTACCATTCCTTCTGAAACTATTCCAATCAATAGAAAAAGAGGGAATCCTCCCTAACTCATTTTATGAGGCCAACATCATCCTGATACTAAAGCCTGGCAGAGACACAGCAAAAAAAGAGAATTTTAGACCAATATCCCTGATGAACGTCGATGCAAAATTCCTCAATAAAATATGGGCAAACCGAATCCAGCAGCACATCAAAAAGCTTACCCATCATGATCCAGTGGGCTTCATCCCTGGGATGCAAGGCTGGTTCAACATACGCAAATCAATAAACGTAATCCAGCATATAAACAGAACCAAAGACAAGAACCACATGATTATCTCAATAGATGCAGAAAAGGCCTTTGACAAAATTCAACAGCCCTTCATGCTAAAATCTCTCAATAAATTCGGTATTGATGGAACGTATCTCAAAATAATAAGAGCTATTTATGACAAACCCACAGCTAATATCATACTGAATGGGCAAAAACTGGAAAAATTCCCTATGAAAACTGGCACAAGAAAGGGATGCCCTCTCTCACCACTCCTATTCAACATGGTGTTGGAAGTTCTGGCTAGGGCAATCAGGCAAGAGAAAGAAATAAAGGGTATTCAGTTAGGAAACGAAGTCAATTGTCCCTGTTTGCAGATGACATAATTGTGTATTTACAAAACCCTATTGTCTCAGCCCCAAATCTCCTTAAGCTAATGAGCAACTTCAGCAAAGTCTCAGGATACAAAATCAACGTGCACAAATCACAAGCATTCTTATACACCAGTAACAGAGAGCCAAATCATGAATGAACTTCCATTCACAATTGCTTCAGAGAGAATAAAATACCTAGGAATCCAACTTACAAGGGATGTAAAGGACCTCTTCAAGGAGAACTACAAACCACTGCTCAGTGAAATAAAAGAGGACACAAACAA
>NC_045445.1:51976024-52034070 GCF_002776525.5 Piliocolobus tephrosceles
TACAAACCACTGCTCAGTGAAATAAAAGAGGACACAAACAAATGGAAGAACATTCCATGCTCATGGATAGGCAGAATCAATATCATGAAAATGACCATACTGCCCAAGGTAATTGATAGATTCAATGCCATCCCCATTGAGCTATCAATGACTTTCTTCACAGAATTGGAAAAAACTGCTTTAAAGTTCATATGGAACCAAAAAAGAGCCCACTTTGCCAAGACAATCCTAAGTCAAAAGAACAAAGCTGGAGGCGTCTCGCTACCTGACTTCAAACTGTACTACAAGGCTACAGTAACCAAAACAGCATGGTACTGGTACCACAACAGAGATATAGACCAATGGAACAGAACAGAGCCCTCAGAAATAATACCACACATCTACAGCCATCTGATCTTTGACAAACCTGAGAAAAACAAGAAACGAGGAAAGGATTCCCTATTTAATAAATGGTGCTGGGAAAATTGGCTAGCCGTAAGTAGAAAGATGAAACTAGATCCTTTCCTTACTCCTTATATGAAAATTAATTCAAGATGGATTAGAGACTTAAATGTTAGACCTAATACCATAAAAACCCTAGAAGAAAACCTAGGTAATACCATTCAGGACATAGGCATAGGCAAGGACTTCATGTCTAAAACACCAAAAGCAACAGCAACAAAAGCCATAATTGACAAATGGGATCTAATTAAACTAAAGAGCTTCTGCACAGCAAAAGAAACTACCATCAGAGTGAACAGGCAACCTACACAATGGGAGAAAATTTTTGCAACCTTCTCATCTGACAAAGGGCTAATATGCAGAACCCACAAATAACTCAAACAAATTTATGAGAAAAAAACAAAAAACCCCATCAAAAAGTGGGCAAAGAATGTGAACAAACATTTCTCAAAAGAAGACATGCATACAGCCAACAGACACATGAAAAAATGCTCATCATCACTGGCCATCAGAAAAATGCAAATCAAAACCACAATAAGATATGATCTCACACCAGTTAGAATGGCAATCATTAAAAAGTCAGGAAACAACAGGTGCTCGAGAGGATGTGGAGAAATAGGAACACTTTTACACTGTTGGTGGGATTGTAAACTAGTTCAACCATTGTGGAAAACAGTATGGCAGTTACTCAAGGATCTAGAACTAGAAATACCATGTGATCCAGCCATCCCATTACTGGGTATATACCCAAAGGATTATAAATCATGCTGCTATAAAGACACATGCACACATATGTTTATTGTGGCACTATTCACAATAGCAAAGACTTGGAATCAACCCAAATGTCCATCAGTGACAGACTGGATTAAGAAAATGTGGCACATATACACCATGGAACACTACGCAGCCATAAAAAACGATGAGTTCATGTCCTTTGTAGGGACATGGATGCAGCTGGGAACCATCATTCTCAGCAAACTATCACAAGAACAGAAAACAAATCACCGCATGTTCTCACTCATAGGTGGGAATTGAACAATGAGATCACCTGGACTCTGGAAGGGGAACATCACACACGGGGGCCTATTATGGGGAGGGGGCAGTGGGGAGGGATGGCATTGGGGGTTATACCTGATGTAAATGATGAGTTGATGGGTGCTGACGAGTTGATGGGTGCAGCACACCAACATGGCACAGGTATACATATGTAACAAACCTGCACGTTGTGCACATGTACCCTAGAACTTAAAGTATAATAATAAAAAAAATTAAAAAAAAAAGAAATAGAAAAGCAGTTTGGCAATTTCTTAAAGAACTAAAACAGAATTACTATTATTCCCAGCAATTTCATTACTGGAATAACCAAAGGATTGTAAATCGTTCTCCCATAAAGACACATGCACGTGTATGTTCTCTACAGCACTATTCACAATAGGAAAGTCACGGAGTCAACCTAGATGCCCATCAATGATGGATTGAATAAAGAAAATGTGTTACATACATACCATGGAATATTATGTAGTCATAAAAAAGAATGAGATTATGTCTTTTGCAGGGGTGTGGATGGAGCTGGAGGCCATTACCCTTAGCAAACTAGCACAGACACAGAAAACCAAATACCTCATGTTCTCCCTTATAAGTGGTAGCTAGACACTGAGTACACATGAACATAACAATTGCAACAACAGACATCAGGGACAACTGGGGGAAGGGTAGTTGGGAGGGAAGGGATGAAAAACTATTACATACTATGCTCACTTTCTGGGTTATGGGATCAATCATACCCCAAACCTCAGCATCACATAATACATTCATGTAAGAAACCTGCACATGTACCCCCTGAACCTAAAATAAAAGTTGAAATTGTAAAATAAAATAAAAAGTAAAATAAAATGTAGGTTTTTATTTTCATTATTCAGATATGGTAAAGCCAGCAGATGTGGAGATAATTGCCACTGAATAGATAGATTGTTACCCTTCTCAAATGCAGGGGGCACACCAGGCCAAGCAGCTGATGCTTGTTAAGAAAGTAAAAGATGGCCAAGAAAAACCTAACATACAATAACCCCTGCTTTCAAGGGACTTAGAGTTTAGTTTAAAAAACGGCGATATGGGAGGCGCTTTACCATTCTCAGAGTCAGAGAGCTTCAGAGATGCTAATGGTGAAATCAATCTTTCCTTTATTTAGAAAAATGGGCTCAAATTAGATATACACATTGCTTTGCTTTCCTCTCACCTTTTTGTGCCAAGAGACAGCAAGATTCCTTAGTTCACACTTTTTAGTCACCCCAAATACCTACAATCTTGAAATACATCCACTACCCTATAGCAACTTACATTAAATGATGCCTTACAGTTTAAAATGCAATTTCACAGGTTTTTTAACAAACTAATCCTAAAATGTATGCAGAGCATGAACTATTATTCCTATTTTTTGGATACATAAACTGATTAACAGAGTGGACTAGCACAGTGGACTAGCACAGAGTGGATTAGCACAGTGGACTTAAAAGTCAGGAGGTTATACACTCACAGATAATGGGTTGTTGACTTTGAGCAAAAATTCCCCAGAAATGTAATTCTTATTCAGTCCCAATTGGAAATCAGAGGGGGTGATTGCGAAGGACTAGAGGGCTTATATGGAAAAAAAGATGAGTATCCTAGAGTGTGCTGAGGATAACTCTTTTTGTGGGGAAAAAACAAAGTCATAAACTCAGAAGTCCTGGGGTTGCTGGGATGCCATTAAGAAGGAGTCAGCCCCTCACTCAACTTCCCACTTTTAAATGGGTGCCAACCCGTATGTTCATCGCAGCACTATTCATGATAGCAAAGACATGGAATCAACCTAGGTGCTCATCAAGGTGGATTGGATAAAAAATAGTCATATGTATACACCACGGAATACTATGCCACCATAGAAAAAAAAATGAAATCATGTCCTTTGCAGCAACATGGATGCAGCTGGAGGCAATTATCTTATGCAAAATAATGCAAAATCAGAAAACCAAATACTGCATGTTCTCACTTATAAGTGGGAGCTAAACATTGAGTATACATGGATACAAAGACGGGAACAATGGACACTGGGGCCTACTTGAGGGGAGAACAGGGAAGAAGGATTAGGATTGAAAAATCTGTCAGGTAGTACGGTTAAGGATTAGGGCACTTCCAGTTGAACGAAGGATAGCTGTATTATGTTAGGCTTAATTATGACCTTATGATTATCTTTACTTGGAGATTAAGCATCATTTCAGGAAATGTGTATGGGTTCAAGTTGACAAGGGGTGGACTTGTGATGGTTAATATTAAGTGTTAACTTGATTGGATCAAAGGATACAAAATATTGTTTCTGGGTGTATCTGGGTATTTCTGGGTGTTGCCAGAAGAGATTAATATTGGAGTCAGTGGACTGGGAGAGGAAGACCCACCCTGAGGAAAACCCACCCGCAATCTGGGTGGGCGCCGTCCAATCAGCTTCCAATGTGGCTAGAAAAAGCAGACAGAAGAAGGGGGAAGAAGCTGACTTGCTGAACCTTTCAGTCTTCATCTTTCTCCCGTGCTAGATGCTTCCTGCTCCCGAACATCAGACTCCAAGTTCTTCAGCTTTTGGACTCTTGGACTTACACCAGTGGTTTTCCATGGGCTCTTGGACTTTCAGCCACAGACTGAAGGCTGCACTGTTGGCTTCGCTACTTTTGAAGTTTTGGGACTTGGACTGAGCCACTACTGGCTTCCTTGCTCCTCAACTTGCAGATGGCCTATCGTGGGACTTCATCTTGTGATCATGTGAGTCAATTTTCCTTAATAAACTCCTTTTCAAATATACATATATCCTATTAGTTTTGTCCCTCTAGAGAACCCTGACTAATACACTATCTGGTTGATGAAATAATTTGTACAACAAACCCCAGCGACATGTAATTTACCCATGTAACAAACTGGCATATATATGTACCCTCTGAACCCAAAAGTTGGAAGGGGCAAAAAAGAAGGCAAACAAAGGATAGAGGAAGTTTTTAAAGGAGATGCACTGAAATAGCAAAATATTATAATTAAATCAAATTTTATTGATAGTACTTTAAATGCTAATAGACTAAACACTCCCAAGTAAAAGGCAAAGATTATGAGACTATATACAAAAACAAGATCTAAACATATGTTGTCTAAAGGAAATGCGGTTTAACTATAATAGCAAAATAAGCTGAAAGTAAAGGGAAAGAAAAAGATGTACCACACCAAGAGTAAGCATATGAAAGCTATAGTGGTGATATTAATATCAGATTTTGTACTTGGTGGCTACAGGACATTTTATGCGTCTGCCTCAGGATATAACCATGAACAAAACGAACAAAGTTCTTACCTTTTCAAAGTTAATGTTTTAGTGAGGTTGGTAAAAGGTAATAAACACATAAGTAAAATACGGAGTATGTGATATGGCCTAGCTAATTGGGACAGGCACAACATAATTGACAGTTAAGAGAAGGGAGTTAGGAGCCATGATGGTGGATTTCAGTCACAGCTCTGCCCACTTAAAAACTGTGTGACCTTAGGGCTAATAATAATAGTATCTCCCTATTAAACTTGATGTGAGAAATAAATGTGTTAGTACATATGAAGCACTGAAAACAGTGCATGGCTAAGAGAGAGAACTACCAAAGTTTATGCTGTCATTTTTATTGTGGAACAATTAATGCAGGGAAAGGAGATGGGGAGTGCAGAAGGGGTGTGAACTTTTGAAAGTAGTATAATCATTGAAGTTCTCACTGACGGAAATGACACTTGAACAAAGACCTATTTCTATATAAAAGATTATTGTGTGTTACAGCAGAGGCCAGCACAGGGGAAGTGACTCACTGAAAGTCCTATGATCCGCGATGGACCTGGTATCTGAGGCCTAGGTATCAGATACTGTTTCTCCAGTGAACTTATTAATGTCATTTCTTTCTCAGACTTAATGGAAAATTGCTTCTTTAACATTCAAATAAAAGGTGAAATGACAAAGACATACAAACACAGAGAATAAAAAAGTTTCAATGATAAATTCTGTTCCTCTAGGTTTTGTTTTTGTTTTGTTTTGTTTGGGATTGTTTTGGAGGGGGGGCAGGGTCCTGCTCTGTCACCCAGACATGAGTGCAGTGGTACAATCATGGATCACTGCAGCCTCAACCTCCCTCGCTCAAGCGATCTTCCCACCTCAGCCTCCCAAGTAGCTGTGACTAGGCAGGTGCATGCCACTATACCAGGTCAATTTTTTTTTTTTTTTTTTTTTTTTTTTTTTTTTTTTTGTGGAGATAGAGTTTCATTATTTTGCCCAAGCAAGTCTTGAACTGCTGGACTCAAGCGATCCTCCCTCCTCAGCCTCCCAAAGTGTTGGGATTACAGGCATGAGTCACTGGACTTGGCCCTTCAGAAGTTTTTAACATTTCATTCTTACTACGAAATGCTTTTTCTCACATTAACTTCTTTCTTCTCCTTACCACTCTCACAAACATTTTTACTTTCCAAACTTGATTCTAAAATTCACCATTTCACACACTCTCCAGACAATATCCCCAAATCCCATACAGTATCAGTAGGGTCACAAACTTTCTTTTTAACATGATCATGAAGTCATAAATACACATTAACTGGTTCCAAATTCTTTACAGTGAATCATATTACTAATTTAATTATAAAAAGTAAGGGAAAGTTAAAAAAAGATTTTGCCTATCCAAAAACAGAAAAATAATTTTAAAGAAATATAAATTATGGGAAACTATTCCAGCATATTTTACAGGCAGATATTTAGTATTCTTAATGTATAAATAAGTCTGAGTACCTAAAATGTTTTGTTCCAAGTCTGCAGTGAAATAATTCAAATAATAATTCTGCATCACAAACATATAAAGACTAAGGAAGAACAAAATTGTAATATATGTAAACAAAAATACATATTAAACAACAGAATTTATTAACCATACTATACATATAGTGATTAAAATTTTCTAAAATAATATATAATGTCATCTGAACCTACCTATATAGTACTATGAACATAGAAATATATCTGGAGAATAGTAACTACATTACCAAGGATGGACATCTTGTTACATAACAGGACAAAAGATTAAAAAATTTTCTCTAGTGAATACTTATTTCTCCACTGCATTTATTTTTGGAACAAATACATTAATTTTGAAGTCAGCAAAAATTAAAATGAGATAACATTTTATAATATTATATATTTCTCATTAGAAATTTGACCACAAAAATAATTCTGTCAAAATGTAGTTCTGTACATGAAAAAATATATATATATATCAAATATACATATGTATGTGCACATAATTTTTAAAAATAAGTTACAAAACATTTTGCAATATACATCTGTATGCAGGCATTTATGTGTGTGTGTGTGTGTGTGTATATATATATATATACATAAAAACATCATCTGTCTCACACACACACAAACACACATACACAGAGAGCTTTCTTTTTATCATGGAGGCTGAAGAAAACTTCCTGGCACATGATTTAATATAATTTAATTACAGTAGGCTCTGTCTAGGCCACTTTATTTGCCACTTAAAGTTCTAGAAAGTTCCTTCTGATGGGGTCTCTGCTTCCCAGGCTTCCTGCTGAATTATGTACAAGTAGTCATTTTGGAACTGGTCACTAGATGGTACTGATCTCTAATTTCTGATTTTTCCAATGAAAATCAATAACAATTTGGGAAAATGAAACAATCATCTATTAAAAGTCATTTTGCCTTGTGAGTGGTGCAAGAATGTGTAAGTCAAAATAATGATCAAATCCCTTTACTTAGTTTTCCTTTCTATGGTTCCACAAATACAAATATTTCTTCTTCTTACCACTCTCACAAATATCTTTACTTTCCAAACTTGATTCTAAAATCCACCATTTCACACACTCTCCTGACAATATCCCTCAGTATCATACAGTATGTAGCAATAGTGGTAACACTCTGCTGTGAGGTCTGGGGTCAGAGCAAAGAGAGGAGAATGGGTTCAGCCACTTTCTATAATTGTTTCATTAAGTTTCACACAGTTTTCTGGACATGCCCAACTGCTGAATAGTGGATTTCCATAATGGATTTCTCCAGGAATGAACCAGGTTATATAGCATTTCCCATCTCTTATATCTGGCTAGAATGTCAGATTATCTCCTCCTTCTACTCTTTCCCTGAATAACGCCTCTTTGCCCCTCGAGTCTCAGTTTAAACATCACTTCCTGTGGGAAGCTTTCCCAACACATCCTAACGGTTTATTAACTTTACCCACCTGGTAACTCCACCAGCTTCACCATTTCCAGATACACTTTTTCATTTGAAAAGGGTCCAATGAGTGTGCACTCAAAATTTCTCATGGCTGTGGCTTCACACAATGGACTGATGACTCTGGAGCTCTCAAATGTCTTATTTAATGATTGGCCCAATGATTTGCCTCTTCCACTTTTGAGTGGGATGCCTGGGACATAGGTCAGATGAGTAATATAAGTCAGAAAAGCCCAGATAGTGAAGACTACAATGAATACTTAACTCTTCAATGCCCAGACACTGAAGAACATCTTGATTATGGTATACACTTTTATGGGCTTTGTTTCTGAATGTAACAGGAATTCACCCTCAATTTAAACAATAGAGAAACCACATTCATAAATGTAGGGGAAAATGCAAACAACAAGCTCACTGCAACCTCTGCCTCCTGGGTTCAAGCAATTCTCCTGTCTCAGCCTCCTGAGTAGCTGGGATTACAGGCGCCTGCCACCACGCCCAGCTAGTTTTTGTATTTTTAGTAGAGACACGGTTTTGTCATTTGGCCAGGCTGGTCTCGAACTCCTGACCTCAGGTGATCCACCTGCCTCGGCATCTCAAAGTCCTGGGGTTACAGGTGTGAGCCACCGCACCCGACCAATTAGTGATATTTTAATCAGTGTCTCCTCTCTTCTAGGCCCCTTCCTTCTATTCTTATTAAATTCTCACAATAATAATATCGTCACTAGACTAGTGTTATGAGAATGTTGATAGATTATTCTGCTGCCACTACTAGCTTATACGATATTTAATAGCATTGCTTCCCTTCTATTTCTATTTAGGAGGTGAAGAATCTTTAAGAAAGTGGAAAGGTGCTGTATTTAAATTTGTATTGTAAAACATTTGTGATATAGTATTTGTAAAATTGAGATGAAAAAGTAATTTCTCAAAGTCTATTGTTTCATCTAGTTCTTTTAATAAAGGAAATATAGCTGAAAAAAAATAAGCGATAAGATAAATTCCCTGAAGTGGAAATTATGGGACAGAATAAATTTTTGTCCAGTTTTGTTTTGATGGAAGGTGCATTTGGAAACAGACTAAATTCATTTTTTTTAAGACAAAACAAAGGCTGACAAAGACTCAGAGCAACTTAACTGTCGCACATTGCCCTGGCAGGAATTCAAATGGTAAAAAGACCTTGGAAAACAATTTGGCAGTTTTTACAAACTTAACATAAAGATAGCGCTTAACCCACAATCCCACTCCTAGGTATTTTACCCAGGAGATTTGAAGTCATTATAAGTTTGCACAAAAATATGTACATGAATGTTCATAGTATCATTATTCATAATAGACAAAAGTAGAAAAAGCCCAAATGTCTATCAATTGATGAATGGATAAATATATGGTACTGTAATCCATACAATGAAATATTAATGTTATTCAGCCTTAAGAAGGAATTAAGTGACTGATGTATGATATAATGCAGATGAACCTAAAAAACATTATGCTAAGTGAAAGAAACCAGACAAAAACAAAGGAATTTACTATATAATTCCACTTTTATAACATTGTGGAAAATATAAAACTATAGAGATAAAAAATCAGATTAGAGGTTGCCAGAGACTGGCGGGAGGGAGAAGAGGATTGACTACAAGAGTACAACTGGGCTCTACCAGTGATAGAAATGTTTATGCCTCTGTGATGGTGATGGTTGTATTCATTTTTCAGAGTTATAGAACTGAACACCTAAAAACAGTCAGACTGACAGTAGGTAAAGTATATCCCAGTAACCCAAGTTGGCAGGGGGGCAGAAATTGACCATATTTAAGACCAGTTCTGAGGTGAAGAGGCTGGTGAAACACTGAGAGAAGAATACTTGTCAGAAACAACAGGAAACACTTAAAAATAGCTGAGACAGCAACTGTTCACATTTGGTTATTTCCCTTCTCCTCTGTGCAAACTTTCTAGTTTTAAAATAAAATAAGTATACTGTAAAAAAAAAAAAAAATCTTAATGATAATGACTAAAAGAATAGTAACTTAATCTATAATTTACTGAAGAGTAGAATTAAACGAAGGATCTGAGAGGAGAGAAAAGCCTGAAAGAATTTGAAAACTGCCAAAAAAACAAAAAAAAAGTAGGGCATAGAAAAGGTAGAAAAATAGAAAGCACAAAATAAAATGATAAAAGTAAATCCAAATGTATAGGAAATCATATCAAGTATAAACCAACTCAGCCAGTTTTTAAAAACACAATATCTGATTGATTTTTTAAGTCCAGTTATATGCAATTTACAAGAGACACAGCTAAAATGAAATGACACAGAAGGGGAAAACAATTCTAGATACGCTGAGTTAACAAGATTTATAGCTAAAATATGACAGCATAGAAATTTTGAAAGTAAAGGAACAGCAAAAGACATATCAGCAAAATACTGAACAAAAGAAACTTAGCGTAGCTATATTATCAGGAAAAAAACAGTCTTTAAGGGAAAAAGCATTATTAAGGGTAATGAAGGTCAGTACAGAATGATGAATGGTATAATTCTCCAGGAAAGTATCACAGTTATATGCTTTTATGCCTCCTATTAATACAGCTTCAAACCTACAGAGAAAAAATCAGCGAATTACAAAGAGAAATGGACATATCTACCATTTGTGAGAGTTCTTAACATTCCTCTCAAAAAAAAAGTAAGAAATGATATGGAAAACTTGAAAAACAAAACTAACAAGCTTGATCTAATGGACATATTATTCTGCACCAACAATTCAAAAACTCACTAGAAAGGAGGCAGAACAATATGGCAGAATACAAGGCTCCATTGACCATTCCAAGAGCAAGGAATCAAGTTAAAATCTACACAGAAAAACACCTTCATGGGGTTGGAGCAAGATAGCTAAATAGGAACAGCTCCAGTCTCCAACTCCCAGTGCAAGCGACACAGAAGACCAGTGATTTCTGCATTTTCAACTGAGGTACTGGGTTCATCTCACTAGGGAGTGCCGGATAATCAATGCTGGTCAGCCGCTGCAGCCCAACCAGCGAGAGCTGAAGCAGGGCGAGGCATCACCTCACCTGGGAAGCGCAAGGGGGAAGGGAATCCCTTTTCCTAGCCAGGGGAACTGAGACACACAACACCTGGAAAATCAGGTAACTCCCACCCCAATACTGCACTTTAAGCAAACGGGCACATCAGGAGATTATATCCCACACCTGGCCGGGAGGGTCTCACGCCCACGGAGCCTCCCTCGTTGCTAACACAGCAGTCTGACATCTAACCACAAGGCAGCAGCGAGGCTGGGGGAGGGGTGCCCGCCATTGCTGAGGCTTAAGTAGGTAAACAAAGCCTGTGGGAAGCTCGAACTGGGTGGAGCTCACAGCAGCTCAAGGAAGCCTGTCTGTCTCTGTAGACTCCACCTCTGGGGACAGGGCACAGCTAAAGAACAACAAGAAGAAAAAAGCAGCAGAAACCTCTGCAGATGCAAATGACTCTGTCTGACAGCTTTGAAGAGAGCAGTGGATCTCCCAACACGGAGGTTGAGATCTGAGAACAGAAAGACTGCCTGCTCAAGTGGGTCCCTGACCCCTGAGTACCCTAACTGGGAGACATCCCCCACGAGGGGCAGACTGACACCCCACACCTCACACGGTGGAGTACACCCCTGAGAGGAAGCTTCCAAAGTAAGAATCAGAGAGGTACACTCGCTGTTCAGCAATATTCTATCTTCCGCAGCCTCTGCTGCTGATACCCAGGCAAACAGGGTCTGGAGTGGACCTCAAGCAATCTCCAACAGACCTACAGCTGAGGGTCCTGACTGTTAGAAGGAAAACTATCAAACATGAAGGACACCTACACGAAAACCCCATCAGTATGTCACCATCATCAAAGACCAGAGGCAGATAAAACCACAAAGATGGGGAAAAAGCAGGGCAGAAAAGCTGGAAATTCAAAAAATAAGAGCGCATCTCCTCCTGCAAAGGAGCGCAGCTCATCGCCAGCAACGGATCAAAGCTGGTCAGAGAATGATTTTGATGAGATGAGAGAAGAAGGCTTCAGTCCATCAAACCTCTCAGAGCTAAAGGAGGAATTACGTACCCAGCGCAAAGAAATTAAAAATCTTGAAAAAAGAGTGGAAGAATTGACAGCTAGACTAATTAATGCAGAGAAGGTCATAAACGAAATGACAGAGATGAAAACCATGACACGAGAAATACGTGACAAATGCACAAGCTTCAGTAACCGACTCGATCAACTGGAAGAAAGAGTATCAGCGATGGAGGATCAAATGAATGAAATGAAGCGAGAAGAGAAACCAAAAGAAAAAAGAAGAAAAAGAAATGAACAAAGCCTGCAAGAAGTGTGGGATTATGTAAAAAGACCAAATCTACGTCTGATTGGGGTGCCTGAAAGTGAGGGGGAGAATGGAAACAAGCTGGAAAACACTCTCAGGATATCATCCAGGAGAACTTCCCCAACCTAGTAGGGCAGGCCAACATTCAAATTCAGGAAATACAGAGAACGCCACAAAGATACTCCTCCAGAAGAGCAACTCCAAGACACATAATTGCCAGATTCACCAAAGTTGAAATGAAGGAAAAAATCTTAAGTGCAGCCAGAGAGAAAGGTCGGGTTACCCACAAAGGGAAGCCCATCAGACTAACAGCAGATCTCTCGGCAGAAACCCTACAAGCCAGAAGAGAGTGGGGGCCAATATTCAACGTTCTTAAAGAAAAGAATTTTAAACCCAGAATTTCATATCCAGCCAAACTAACTTTCATCAGTGAAGGAGAAATAAAATCCTTTACAGATAAGCAGATGCTTAGAGATTTTGTCACCACCAGGCCTGCCTTACAAGAGACCCTGAAGGAAGCCCTAAACATGGAAAGGAACAACCGGTACCAGCCATTACAAAAACATGCCAAAATGTAAAGACCATCGAGGCTAGGAAGAAACTGCATCAACTAATGAGCAAAGTAACCAGTTAATATCATAATGGCAGGATCAAGTTCACACATAACAATATTAACCTTAAATGTTAATGGACTAAATGCTCCAATTAAAAGACACAGACTGGCAAACTGGATAAAGAGTCAAGACCCATCAGTCTGCTGTCTTCAGGAGACCCATCTCACATACAGAGACATACATAGGCTCAAAATAAAGGGATGGAGGAAGAGCTACCAAGCAAATGGAGAACAAAAAAAAGCAGGGGTTGCAATCCTAGTCTCTGATAAAACAGACTTTAAACCATCAAAGATCAAAAGAGACAAAGAAGGCCATTACATAATGGTAAAGGGATCAATTCAACAGGAAGAGCTAACTATCCTAAATACATATGCACCCAATACAGGAGCACCCAGATTCATAAAGCAAGTCCTTAGAGACTTACAAAGAGACTTAGACTCCCATACAATAATAATGGGAGACTTCAACACTCCACTGTCAACATTAGACAGATCAACAAGACAGAAAGTTAACAAGGATATCCAGGAATTGAACTCATCTCTGCACCAAGCGGACCTAATAGACATCTATAGAACTCTCCACCCCAAATCAACAGAATATACATTCTTCTCAGCACCACATTGCACTTATTCCAAAATTGACCACATAATTGGAAGTAAAGCACTCTTCAGCAAATGTAAAAGAACAGAAATTATAACAAACTGTCTCTCTGACCACAGTGCAAGCAAACTAGAATTCAGGACTAAGAAACTCAATCAAAACCGCTCAACTACGTGGAAACTGAACAACCTGCTCCTGAATGACTACTGGGTACATAACGAAATGAAAGCAGAAATAAAGATGTTCTTTGAATCTAATGAGAACAAAGATACAACATACCAGAATCTCTGGGACACATTTAAAGCAGTGTGTAGAGGGAAATTTATAGCACTAAGTGCCCACAAGAGAAAGCAGGAAAGATCTAAAATTGACACTCTAACATCACAATTAAACGAACTAGAGAGGCAAGAGCAAACACATTCAAAAGCTAGCAGAAGGCAAGAAATAACTAAGATCAGAGCAGAACTGAAGGAGATAGAGACACAAAAAACCCTCCAAAAAATCAATGAATCCAGGAGTTGGTTTTTTGAAACGATCAACAAAATTGACAGACCTTTCAGAGAATACTATAAACACCTCTACGCAAATCAACTAGAAAATCTAGAAGAAATGGATAATTTCCTGGACACGTACACTCTTCCAAGACTAAACCAGGAAGAAGTTGAATCCCTGAATAGACCAATAGCAGCCTCTGAAATTGAGGCAACAATTAATAGCCTGCCCACCAAAAAAAGCCCAGGACCAGATGGATTCACAGCTGAATTCTACCAGAGGTACAAGGAGGAGCTGGTACCATTCCTTCTGAAACTATTCCAATCAATAGAAAAAGAGGGAATCCTCCCTAACTCATTTTATGAGGCCAACATCATCCTGATACCAAAGCCTGGCAGAGACACAACAAAAAAAGAGAATTTTAGACCAATCTCCCTGATGAACATCGATGCAAAAATCCTCAATAAAATACTGGCAAACCGGATTCAGCAGCACATCAAAAAGCTTATCCACCATGATCAAGTGGGCTTCATCCCTGGGATGCAAGGCTGGTTCAACATTCAAAAATCAATAAACGTAATCCAGCATATAAACAGAACCAAAGACAAGAACCACATGATTATCTCAATAGATGCTGAAAAGGCCTTTGACAAAATTCAACAGCCCTTCATGCTAAAAATGCTCACAATAAATTCGGTATTGATGGAACGTATCTCAAAATAATAAGAGCTACGTATCTCAAAATAATAAGAACTATTTATGACAAACCCACAGCCAATATCATACTGAATGGACAAAAACTGGAAAAATTCCCTTTGAAATCTGGCACAAGACAGGGATGCCCTCTCTCACCACTCCTATTCAACATAGTGTTGGAAGTTCTGGCTAGGGTAATCAGGCAAGAGAAAGAAATAAAGGGTATTTAGTTAGGAAAAGAAGAAGGCAAATTGTTCCTGTCTGCAGATGACATGATTGTATATTTAGAAAACCCCATTGTCTCAGCCCAAAATCTCCTTAAGCTGATAAGCAACTTCAGCAAAGTCTCAGGATACAAAATTAATGTGCAAAAATCACAAGCATTCTTATACACCAGTAACAGACAAACAGAGAGCCAAATCAGGAATAAACTTCCATTCACAATTGCTTCAAAGAGAATAAAATACCTAGGAATCCAACTTCCAAGGGATGTGAAGGACCTCTTCAAGGAGAACTACAAACCACTGCTCAGTGAAATAACAGAGGACACAAACAAATGGAAGAACATACCATCCTCATGGATAGGAAGAATCAATATCGTGAAAATGGCCATACTGCCCAAGGTTATTTATAGATTCAATGCCATCCCCATCAAACTACCAATGAGTTTCTTCACAGAATTGGAAAAAACTGCTTTAAAGTTCATATGGAACCAAAAAAGAGCCCACATTGCCAAGACAATCCTAAGTCAGAAGGACAAAGCCGGAGGCGTCACGCTACCTGACTTCAAACTATACTACAAGGCTACAGTAACCAAAACAGCATGGTACTGGTACCAAAACAGAGATATAGACCAATGGAACAGAACAGAGCCCTCAGAAATAATACCACACATCTACAGCCATCTGATCTTTGACAAACCTGAGAGCAACAAGAAATGGGGAAAGGACTCCCTATTTAATAAATGGTGCTGGGAAAATTGGCTAGCCATAAGTAGAAAGCTGAAACTGGATCCTTTCCTTACTCCTTATATGAAGATTAATTCAAGATGGATTAGAGACTTAAATGTTAGACCTAATACCATAAAAACCCTAGAAGAAAACTTAGGTGGTACCATTCAGGACATAGGCATGGGCAAGGACTTCATGTCTAAAACACCAAAAGCAACGGCAGCAAAAGCCAAAATTGACAAATGGGATCTAATTAAACTAAAGAGCTTCTGCACAGCAAAAGAAATTACCATCAGAGTGAACAGGCAACCTACAGAATGGGAGAAAATTTTTGCAATCTACTCATCTGACAAAGGGCTAATATCCAGAATCTACAAAGAACTCAAACAAATTTACAAGAAAAAAACAAACAACCCCATCAAAAAGTGGGGAAAGGATATGTACAGACATTTCTCAAAAGAAGACATTCATACAGCCAACAGACACATGAAAAAATGCTCATCATCACTCGCCATCAGAGAAATGCAAATCAAATCCACAATGAGATACCATCTCACACCAGTTAGAATGGCAATCATTAAAAAATCAGGAAACAACAGGTGTTGGAGAGGATGTGGAGAAATAGGAACACTTTTACACTGTTGGTGGGATTGTAAACTAGTTCAACCATTATGGAAAACAGTTTGGCAATTACTCAAGGATCTAGAACTAGATGTACCATATGACCCAGCCATCCCACTACTGGGTATATACCCAAAGGATTATAAATTATTCTACTACAAAGACACATGCACACGTATGTTTATTGCAGCACTATTCACAATAGCAAAGTCTTGGAATCAACCCAAATGTCCATCAGTGACAGACTGGATTAAGAAAATGTGGCACATATACACCATGGAATACTATGCAGCCATAGAAAAGGATGAGTTTGCGTCCTTTGTAGGGATATGGATGCAATTGGAAACCATCATTCTTAGCAAACTATCACAAGAAGAGAAAACCAAACACCGCATGTTCTCACTCATAAGTGGGAACTGAACAATGAGATCACTTGGACTCGGGAAGGGGAACATCACACACCGGGGCCTATCATGGGGAGGGGGGAGGGGGGAGAGATTTCACTGGAGTTATACCTGATATAAATGATGAATTGATGGATGCTGATGAGTTGATGGGTGCAGCACACCAACATGGCACAAGTATACATATGTAACAAACCTGCACGTTATGCACATGTACCCTAGAACTTAAAGTATAATAATAATAAAAAAAAGAAAATTCAAAGTCAGAGGAGACAAAAGAGAAAAGAATAAAAAACAATAAAGCACACCTACACGATTTAGAAAATATACCCAAAAGGCCAAATATCAGAGTTAGTGGTCTTAAAGAGGAGTCAGAGAAAGAGATAGAGGTAGAAAATTTATTCAAAAGGAGTAATAGCAGAGCACTTCACAAACCTAGATAAAAATATCAACATTCAAGTACAAGAAGGTTGTAGAACACCAAGCAGATTTAACCCAAAGAAGACTACCTCAAGGCATTTAATAATCAAGCTCCCAAAGGTCAATGATAAGGAAAGGAACCTAAAAGCAACAAGAGAAAAGAAACAAATAACATACAATGGAGCTCCAATACATGTAGCAACAGACTTTTCAGTGGAAACCTTACAGGACAAGAGAGTGGCATGATATATTTATAGTGCTGAAGGAAAAAAACTTTTACTCTAGAATAGTATGTAGAATAGTCCAACAAAAATATCCTTTAAACATGAAAAAGAAATAAAGACTTTTCCAGGCAAACTAAAGTTGAAGAATTTCATTAACACCAGACTTGTCCTACAAGAAATGCTAAACAAAGTACTTCAATCAGAAAGAAAAGGACATTAATGAGTAATAATCACCTGAAGGTACAAAACTCACTGGTAATAGTAAGTACACAGAAAAACACAGAATATTATAATACTGTAACTGTGGTGTGTAAACTACTTTTATCCTAAGAAGAAAGAGTAAATGATGAACCAATCAAAAATAATGACTACAATAACTTTTCAATACATAGTCATTAAAATAAGATATAAATAGATACAACAAAAAGATTAAAAGCAGGGGGAGAAAGTTAAAGTGTGGGATTTTTATTAGTTTTCTTTTTGCTTGTTTGTTTATGCAAATAGTGTTAGTTGTTACCAGGTTAAAACAATGGGCTATAAGAAGGTAATTGCAAGCCTCATGGGAACCTCAAATCAAAAATCACACAATGAATACACAAAAAAAATAAAAAGCAAGAAACAAAATCACATCACCAGAGAAAATTACCTTCACTAGAGGAAGACATGAAGGAAAGAAAGTAGGAAGAGAAGACCATAAGAAGCCAGAAAACCAGTAACAAAATGGCAGGAGTAAGTCCTTACTTATCAATAATAACATCGAATGTAAACGGCCTAAACTCTCCAATCAAAAGACACAGTCTGGCTGAAAGGGTGAAAATGCAAGATTCATTGATGTGTTGCATATAAGAAACACACTTCACTTACAAAGACACACATAGACTGAAAATAAAGAGATGGAAAAATATATTCTACACCAATGGAAAGAAAAAGAGAGCAGGAGTCGCTATACTTACATCAGACAAAATAGATTTCCAGAAAAAATACTATAAGAAGAGAAAAAGAAGGTCACTATATAACGATAAAATGTTCAATTCAGCAAGAGGATATAACAATTTTAAATGTATATGCACCCAACACTGGGCACTCAGATATATAAAGCAAATATTATTAGAGCTAAAGAGAGAGAAAGGCCCTGATACAATAATAGCTGGAGACTTCAATGCCCCACTTTCAGCATTGGACAGATCTTCCAGACAGAAAATCAACAAAGAAACATCAGACTTAATCTGCACTATGGACAAATAGATGTAATAGATATTTACAGAACATTTCATCCAATTGCTACAGAATACACATTCTTTTACTCAGCACATGGATCATTCTCAAGGACAGACCATATGTTGGGTCACAACACAAGTCTTAAAACATTCCAAAAACCTGGAAGCATCTTCTCTGACCACAATAGAATAAAACTAGAAATTCATAACAAGGAATTTGGAAAACTATACAAATACATGGAAATTAAACAATATTCTCCTGAATGACAGTAATTGGGTCAGGGAACAAATAAAGAAGGAAATTGAAAAACTTCTTGAAACAAATGATAATGGAAATACAACATACCATATCTTATGGGATAGAGCAAAAGCAGTACTAAGATGGAAATTTATAGCTATAAGTGCCTACATCAAAAAAGAGAAAAAAAACTTCAAATAAACAATCTTATGATGCATCTTAAAGAAATAAAAAAGCAAGAGCAACCCAAACCCAAAATTAGTAGAAAAAAGAAATAATAAAGATCAGAGCAAAAATAAATGAATTTGAAATGAAAAAAAAAAAACACAAAACATCAATGAAACAAAAAGTCGGTTTTTTGAAAAGTTAAAATTGACAAACCATTAGCCAGATTAACTAACAAAAAAGAGAGAAGATCCACATAATAAAATCAGAGATGAAAAAGGAGACATTACAACTGATACCACAGAAATTTAAAGGATCATTAGTGGCTACTATGAGCAACAATACACCAATAAAGTGGAAAATCTAGAAGAAATGAACCAATTCCTGGATGTATACAATCTACCAAAATTGAAACAGGAAGAAATCCAAACCCTGAACATACCAACAGCAAGTAACAAGATCAAAGCTGTAATAAAAAGTCTCCCAGTGAGGAAAAGTGTGGAATCTGATGGCTTCACTGCTGAATTTTTACAAACATTTAAAGAACAACTAATACCAATCTGACTCAAACTATTCCGAGAAATAGAGGAGGAAGGAATGCTTTGAAATTCATTCTATGATACCAAAGCCGGACAAAGACACACAAAAAAAGAAAACTACAGGCCAATATCTCTGTATCTCTGATGGATATAGGTGAAAAAATGCTCAACAAAATACTAGCAAACCGAATTCAACAATACATTAGAAAGATCATTCATCACGACCAAGTATCATTTATCCCTGGGATGTAGGGATGGTTCAAGATACACAAATCAATCAATGTGAGACATCCTACTAAGAGAATGAAGGATAAAAGCCATATGATCATTTCAATTGATGCTGAAAAAGCATTTGACAAAATTAATCATCCCTTCATAATAAAAAAAAAACCTCAAAAATTGGAGATAGAAGGAACATACCTCAACATAATAAAAGCCATATGTGACAGACTTACTGCTGGTCTCATACCGAATGGGGAAAATATGACAGCCTTTCCTCTAAGATCTACAACATGACAAGGATGCCCACCGACACTACTGTTATTCAACATAGTGCTGGAAGTCCTACCTAGAGCAATCAGACAAGTGAAAGATATAAAGGGCATCCAAACTGGAAAGGAAGAAAACAAATTATGCTTGTTTGCTGAAATGATCTTATATTTGGAAAAACCTAAAGATTACACAAGAAAACTATTAAAACTGATAAACAAACTCACTAAAGTTGCAGGATACAAAATCAACATACAAAAATCAGTAGCATTCCTATATACCAACAGTGACAAATCTGAAAAAGAAATTTAAAAAGGAATCCTACCTACAGTAGCCACCCGTAAAATTAAATAACTAGGAATTAACCAAAGAAGTGAAAGATCTCTACAATGAACTCTAAAACACTAATGAAAGAAATTGAAAAGGATCCCCCAAAATGGGAATATATTTCACACTTATGAACTGAAAGAATTCATATGGTTAAAATGCCCATACTACCTGCATTAGTCAGTTCTCACCTTACTATAAAGAAATACCTGAGACAGGGTAATTTATAAAGAAAAGAGTTTTATTTGGTTTATGGATCCACGGGCTGTACAGGAAGCATGATGCTGGCATCTACTCAACTTCTAGTGAGGCCTCAGGAAACATACAATTATTGCAGAAGGTGAAGTGGGAGCAGGCACTTCACTTGGCCAAAGAAGGAGAAAGAGAGAGAGTGGGGAGGTGCCAAACACTTTTAAATGACCAGATCTCATGAGAACATCAGGAGAACAGTACCAAGTGGATAGTGCTAAACCATTCATGAGACACTACCCTATGATCCGATCACCTCCCACCAGGCACCACCTCCAACATTAGCGATCACAATTTAACATGATATTTGGATGGGGATAAAGATTCAAACCATGTCACTACTCAAAGCAACCTACAGATTCAATGCAATCTCTATCAAAATACCAATGACATTCTTCTCAGAAACTGAAAAAAAAAAAAATCCTAAAATCTATATAGAACCATAAAAAAAAAAAAAAACAGAATAGCCAAAGCTATCCCAAGCAAAAAGAACAAATCTGGAGGAATCACATTACCTAACTTCAAATTATACTACAGAGCTATAGTAACAAAAACAGCATAGTACTGGCATAAAAACAGACACATAGACAAAGGAACCAGAAGAAAGAACCCAGAAACAAACCCATACACCTACAGTGAATTCATTTTTGACAAAAAGTGCCAAGAACTTACACTGGGGAAAAGAACATCTCTTCAATAAATAGTGCTGGGAAAACTGGATATCCATATGCAGAAAAATGAAACTAGACCTTTATCTCTTGCCATATAAAAAAAAACAAATCAAAATGGATTAAAAACTTAAATCTAAGTCTTTAGTCAAACTATCAAACTACTACAAAAAATGGGGAAAGTCTTCAGGACATTGTTCTGGGCAAAACTTTCTTGAGCAATACCCTACAAGCACAGGCAACTAAAGCAAAATGGACAAATGGGATCACATCAAGTTAAAAAGCTTCTGCACAGCAACAGATCCAATCAGCAAAATGAAGAAACAACCCACAGAATGGGAGAAAATATGTGCAAGTTACCCATCTGACAAGGGATTAATTACCAGAATATATAAGAAAGTCAAACAACTCTATAGCAAAAAAGATCTAATAATCCTATAAAAAAAAAAAAAAACAAGCAAAACAATTGAATAGACAGTACCCAACAGAAGACATACAACTGGCAGACATGCATATGAAAAGGTGCTCAACACCACTGATCATCAGAGAAATGCAAATCAAAACTAGAATGAGATAGCATCTCACCTCAGTTAAAATGGCTTACATCCAAAGGACAGGCAGTGACAAATGCTGGCGAGGATATGAAGCAAAAGGAACCCTACACTGTTGTTGAGAATGTAAATTAGCAAAACTACTATGGAAAACAGTCTGGAGGTACCTCAGAAAACTAAAAATTGGGCTACCATATGATCCAGCAATCCCACTGCTGGGTTTATATCCAAAAGGAAAGAAATCAGTATATCAAAGAGATATCTGCGCTCTTCTGTTTGTTGCAGCACTGTTTATAATAGCTAAGATTTGGAAACAACCTAATGTCTATCAACAGATGAATAGATTTTTTTTTAAAAAAGGTGGTGGCTGGGCACAGTGGCTCACGACTGTAATCCCAGCACTTTAACAGGCCAAGGCGGGCGGATCACCTGAGGTCAAGAGTTCGAGACCAGCCTGGCCAACATGGTGAAACCCTGTCTCTACTAAAAAAATAAAAATAAAAAAATTAAAAAAATTTTTTTTTTAAATTAGCAGGGCATGATGGCAGGCACCTGTAATTCCAGCTATTCAGGAGGCTGAGGCAGGGAGAATTGCTTGAACCTGGGAAGCCAAGGTTGCAGTGAGCTGAGATCATGCCACTGTACTCCAGCCTGGGTGACAGAGCAAGACTCTGTCTCAAAAAAAAGGGGGGTACATAGTACTATTCAGCCATAAAATGAATGAGAGTCAGTCATTTTCAACAACATGACTGGAACTGGAGATCATTATGTTAAGTGAAGTAAGCCAGGCACAGAAAGACAAACATCTATTCAGCTGAACTCATGGACATAGAGAATAGAAGGATGGTTACCAGAGTCTGGGAAAGGTAGTGGGGGGCTAGAGGGGAATGGGGATGGTTAAGAGGTAGAAAAAAATAGTTAGAAAGAATGAATAAGACCTACTATTTGATAGCACAACAGGGTGACTATAGTAAATAACTTAATTGTACATGTTAAAATCATTAAAGGTGTCTAATTGGATTGTTTGTAACACCAAGGATAAATGCTTGAGGTGATGGTTACCCCATTCTCCATGATGTGCTTATTTCACATTGCATGCCTGTGTGGAAATATCTCATGTACCACATAAATATATACACCTACGATGTACCCACCAAAAATTAAAATTAAAAATTAAAAATAGAAAATTAGAAAAATCAAATTATTCTTAAGCATTTTATATAAATGGCTCATTTATAAAAATTGACATTGTGCTGGTCCATAAAAGAAGTCTTAAAAAATTTACAAGTTGATTCTAAAGTGTATTTGGAACAGCAAAAACGCCAAGAATAGCCAAGATAATTCTGAAGTCAAAAACAGAGTAGGGAGACTTGCTTTATTGGACATGACGACCTATTCAAAGCTATAGTAATCAAGACAGTCTGAAATATGCCCAGGGGACGAATAGATTTACCAGGTAAAATACAGGCAGCCCAGTTAAATTGGAATTTCAGATAAACAATGGGCATGTATTTTATGTGCCAAGCCTGGCAATCTTATAAATAAATAAACCAATAGAACCTAAGAGCCTAGAAACAGAACCATAAACATGTGGAACCTCAACATACGACAGAGGTAGCAGATCAGGTCAGTGGGAAAAAAAACCAGGTTATTCAAGATGTGGTATTGGGATAATTGTTTATATATTTTTACATATATATATATATATGTAAAATGAAATAAAATTGCATCTGTATCTCATACCTATCAAAATTTGGTCCCAGGTAGATTAAAAATTTAAATGTGAAAAACAAACTCAAATAGAAGTAAATATATGAATTAAGTTTTTTACTTTAGGATAAGAAAACTTTCTAAATCAGGACACAAATAAACACAAACCATAAAGGAAACGTCTGATACTTAAACTACACAAAATATAAAACTTTGAGCCAGGCATGGTGGCTTGTGCCTATTGTCCCAGCTACTCTGGAGGCTGAGGCAGGAGGATCACTTGAACTCAGGAGTTTGAGGCCAGCCTGGGAAACATAGTGAGACCCCATTTCATATATATGTGTATATACAAAAAAAAAGGCTTGTGTATCCAAACATTACATTTAAAAGGCGTGGAAAGACAAACCTCGAACTGGAAAAACATATTTGCTACAAACATAATGAACAAAGGATTAATTTCCAGAAATCACAGCTAATCTATAATGTATTAAAAAGAAAGACACATCACACAGTCTATGGAAGGTTCTAGAAGATTCAAATATCTTAACCGTTTCCAACGTTGGGGTGTTCTTTATATAGGTCTCGTCAGGAATGGAATTCTAGAAGCCCCTTAGACTATAGAGGGATGGACTATAAAGCAATGTGATGTTTCTTTCTCTGAATGGTTGCTATGAGTGGTAGAAATGCTTTCATATGGGTCAGAGGCAATATGATGCACCACTTAACCTTCATAAGCAAGAGATAGATTTGCATTTGGAGTTCTTGTAAAAACAGTCTGACTCAGCCCAATGCTTTTACCTGTAGGCCTGCAGAAGCAGATATGTAGCATCTCACAAGATCTTGACAAGCGATAGATATTTCTAGATTTTACTTTACACTCTTACTTCACGTATTGTTGGAGGCACATACAGCAAACATCGTTATTATTCTATAATTAACACAATACAAACATAGAAATAGCCTTACGTGTATCTCAAAGCATTCTTGTCTTTCCCCATAATGTTCTTTCTAAGAAGTTGCATTTTGTGAGGAAACTCATCTTAGCCATTTAGCCACTCAATACTCACATTTTCAGAAGAGAAACGTGGTGCTCCACATCCATGCACATCAGGAAATTTAGATTTTATTTAAAAACCAATAATGACAATATTATATGAGGGTCAATTCCACAGGGTGTTACTTAGCAGTCCAGAGAGATTAGGAACATACAGACAGAGAGACTTTTATATTTTACTTTACAAATGTCTGCACTGTTGGCATTTAACAGGACACGTAATATTTTTATTATTAAAATAATAGTATGAAAATCAAAATTCTGAGATTCAAGTTTTAGCCTTTCTGAATTTGGCCTTGCTTGCATCCTCCTTCATCATTTTTTGTTTGTTTGTTTGTTTGTTTTGCCACTAGAATTTTAAAGCCCAACCAAAACCATTTATTTTCTACTTTTAGTAAACCTTCCCACGTATTTTATAGGCATGCCCTTTACAAGGTGTTGTCTGAGTTATTTCCAACATCCGGACACTTCCCATTTATTTCGGTATGTATGCGTTCTGCATTAAGAGAATTCCATATGGCAATGTAGATTCTATTAAGATGAAAAATGAAGGGGTATGTCCCATTACTTAACAATGCTACTGCAGGCATCTTTCAAAGAGAACACCCTCCACCATCCCACTTGACCCCAACCAACCCCAGACAGGAAGGACACACAGCGACAGAAGGCTGAATGTCAGGCAAGTGGAAATTTTAAATTACAAAATGTGAATGGCTTAAAGTGATCCTAATGTTGGAGTCCATCCTAATAAAGCTGAAGATAATGTGGCACATAGATATTCAGTGACTTGCCCAAGGTCACACAACCACTACACAGGAGGGAAAAACTAACACCTGGCTATCAGAAATGAATATAAATATTTGTGTATATACATTATATTTGTATATATACATTATTTTTGTTTGTATATAAATAAATATAAAACACAATAAATATAAAAAACACAATAGGACAATAAGAGAAGAGGGCATTACCTGATTGGTACAAGTCTAATTTACCACTGTGGTCCTAAATTATGGCAAGAACATAACATCTGATACCAGAAAGAAATAGACTCCAACCTCAATTTTTTCATGTAATAGATGCAAGCTACACAAGCTATAACATTTCCCCAAGTCTCAGAGGCATATATTTTTTCACTTTTAACACCTCAATTATTGCTGTCTTACCATTTTAATAGCCAGAATTTTGCTTTTCTTAGTAGTCCTTAAAATAGCGTGGCATCTTAGATTCGACGAATACCTGTCAGAGCCTCAGTTTTCTCATCTAGAGAATGGAGCTGAAAATGTTGTGAGGATTAAGGGAGGTAAAACTTTGTATAGCAGCAATCCCAGGGCCTGACACAGAGGAGTGTGCAGAGTTCTAGTGGGAGGAGCGGAGAATAGGGGAGAAAAGAACGATGGAACCCAACCCCTGAGCCTTTCAGTGTATTAGGCTCCTAAAATCCGCATGCTTCTTCCCGATTCAGCCTACAGTGCATGACTCATCACTTGAACTATTTCACCTCAGTGATCCTCAACACTTTTTTTCCTTGGTCCCTGTGCTTCAGTCACAGGGTAAACTCCAAGCCTTGCAATATATAGCTCTGTACAGACTGTCCTGCAGGACAAATTTCTGCAACAGGAATTGCAGTGTCAAAGTGCCTAAGCCCCTTTTTAACTGATGAGATTAATTCAGGGAAAGAGGAAATAACACCATTGTGCACGGGACTAGAAATTGGTATTGAATATTTTAAATCTGCATTTGGCAATGCCATAAGTTTTGGTTAAATTTTTTTACTTTCAGGAATTTATCCTATGGAAAATCTTACAAAAGTTCCAAAAATATATGCGCAATCACCATGGTTGTACCATTGTTTCAAATAGGAAATTCTTGAAACATGTTTTGTTATAAGATAAATTCCTCAGAACAGAATGGCTGGATCAAGGATCCTCAGGATATAAAATATTTAATTAAATGGAAAAAATGAGATTATTTGAAGAAAATAAGAATTACCGCCAATTCTTAGGCCACCAGTCAGAAAAAGAAAAATCACCTCTTGCTTTTATATTGCTAGGATATATAATGTTCTTGGAAATAGTTACCTGGAATAGGGAGAGTTGTGCCTATTATGGCACTGTGTTGGACAGTTAATATACATACTATTTCAAGATCAATGTTATCACCAATTCAAAGATAAGGAAACTGAAATTCAGAGGGGGAAGAAACTTGTAGGGGTAAGAGCTGGGATGGAATCTCTGGTATACTTGAATATAAAGTACAGCATATTTATCTACATTTTGATAATTCCATCAGATTATTTCAAGAACTCTGCAATAAAAGGATTACTTTCCTCCTCTTTAGAACAAGAAAATGGGAAATCAGAAGAGTTAAGTACCTTACCTTTTGGTCAACCCCTAGCAATGGGCAAAGCCAGAGGAGAACACAAGGTATATATAGCCCCAAAACGTTTTCTCTTCCAACCTATCAAACTCCCTTGTGTTCCCTAGCTACTAAAAGCTTTTATAGGCTTTGTTTCTGTTTATAAAAATAATCCATGCCCATTTAGGATATTATCAAAACTACAGACAGGTATAAAAAGATACAAGTAACTTCCAATCATACTCTCATTGATAAACAGTGTTCATAGTTTCTTGAATCTCATTGAAACTAGAAACATCCACATACATGCAAATATATATATATAGCTGCATACCCATTTTATGGAACTGCAACCATACTGGATAGATATATGGTGTTGTGTACTAATGCTTCACATTATATCATATGATATGAGAATAAGTTTCCCATTCTTTTGTTAGTGAACAGTTTACCAATTACCCAACACCAATTCTTAGTGTCTATGAATTCTTAAGTAACAGGAAATGCCACATTTATGAAATTCTCAGTGTCTCTGTACACTTGGTTCTGCTTCTTGTTTTTCTATTCTGTCCCATTGATATGTATGTCAGTTCTTGCACCACCATTGAACTCCTTTAATGCTGCAGCTTAATAGAACCTGTCACCTAAGGTGATACACTACATTCTTCCCAGCCCCAAGCCCTTTATTATTCTTCTGATTGTCTTGAAAAGGCTAATAATAAAGGAACATGAAGATAACATTTATTGATTACTTAGTGCCAGACACTTTACTAAATGCTTTACATGCATGTTCTCACTTAATTTTCAGTACAACCTAATGACGTTGTTGCCATTTTAACAGCCATTTGAAATATTTATTTAAATGGGTCTCAGAGAGGTTAAAAAATTTGCTAAAGGTCATGCAACCAGAAAACAGTAGCACCCAAAGCCCAAACCCCCTAACCAGTTATACTGCATGTGACTTGGTTTCAGAGGTGAGGCCAGCACAGAGGAAGTGACTCATCCAAGATCCAATGGTCCTTATTACATTTGGTTCCCCTGTACTGTCTCCTTTTTCCAGAACTTACTGGAAAACTATTTCTTCAGATGTTCAAGTAGAAAGTGAAGTAACAAGGACAGAAACTCACATAGAATACAAGGAAATAGTACAATGTTGTCTTCCCTTTCTCCAAATTCCTCTGATAACATCCTACAACTGAGATGGCACCCAAATTCATACATTATGTAAATGTCTATACATTTCCTTTCTTGTTTCTACATTTCCAAAAGCTCTGACTGTTCTGCTCTTTCTATTATGTTGAAGTCTCTTTTATCGTTGCTGAGGAGTCATGGTAAGCAGAACAAACATTTGCTGAACTTATATGATGCACCAAACATTTCCTTAAGTTCCCTCATTTTCCCTACACAATTCTGTGGGGAAAGTATCAATTTTTTCCTATTTTGCAGTGGACAAGTTCAGGCTTACAGAGTATAAATCAGTTTTCCAGAGTCACACTTCTGGTAAGAGGCAGGAATGCAGTTGCATCCCTCACCCTCCCGAGAAAACCCTGAGCAACCTCCCTCTTAGAAGATGGGCTTCCAGGACTTGAATGGCAGATTCCACTCCCCTGGTATTGTGGACCCACAGATCCCCACTCCACAACCCACCCCTTTGGGTGATAAAGAAGATAGAGGAGTTGAAATCCTGTCCTTTGTGCAAAGAGACCTGGGTGTAGGACCACATGAGTTGGCAGATCCCTGAAGTGGTGAGTGGGCTCAGGCTGAAGCTCAGGCTTTAAAAGACTTGAGAGGTGATCTGCTGGATGGAAATGAACAAGAAAATCATTCTACATCATGGTAACTTTATATCTCATCTCCTTTAATCCCGAAAGCAAACATTCAAATTAGAGATTACTGTCTTCATTCTTACATAGAGCTCAAACCACCTAGGTCATTAATATCCTAAATTACAAACCAGGTACTCTAAGCCTGGAATTTTTCTAAAACCCAAGCTTTTCTCACTGCATCTTGTGGCCTTATGGGCTTTGAATGCTCTCTGTGTCAATCTCACATTAGACTGGCAATTACTCCACTCTAGTGTATTCTTCAAACATTTATAATTAACCTCATTGTCTTTTAATAATAAAAATGAATGAAAATTTAAAACATTTGCCTTGCAAAACTGATAAAAATAAATATAAAATGGGAAAAAATGATGCACATGTATTACAGACATTGAGTTAATGTTCATGATATATAAGAAGATGAGCATATGGCCTTATGTGGTTTCAATTTATGTTTGTTGTTTCACAGATTACCTTTCGCTCTCAAAAGTGTCAGTTTGCATAAAAATGGAAAAACATCCCATGTTCACAGAAAAGAATAATTAATATCATTAAAGTGGCCATACTGACCAAAGCAATCTACAGATTTAACACTATTCCTACCAACATACCAATGTCATTTTTCACAGAACTAAAAAAAAATCTATTCTAAAACTCATATAGAACAAAGTGCCCAAATAGCCAAAGCAATCCTAAGCAAAAGAAACAAAGCTGGAGGCATCACACTACCTGACTTCAAACTATACTATAAGGCTGCAGTAACCAAAATAGCATGGTACTGGTACAAAAACAGACACATAGACCATGAACCTGAATAGACAACCCAGAAATAAGACCACATACCCACAGTCGTCTGATCTTTGACAAAGTTGCAATGGGGAGACGGCTCCCTATTCAATAAATTGTGCTGAGATGCCTGGCTAGCCATATGCAGAAGAAACTGGACCCCCTACCTCTCAACATATATTAATACAAAAATTAACTAAAAGTAGATTAAAGACTTAAAAGTAAGACCTCAAATATAAGAATCTTAGGAAGGCAACATAGGAAATGCCATTCTGGACATCGGCCTTGGAAAAGTGTTTATGACTGAGTCCTCAAAAGCAATTACAACAAAAACAAAAATTGACAAATGGGACCTGATTAAACTAAAGAGCTTCTGCACAGTAAAAGAAGCTATCGACAGAGTAAATAGACAACCTACAGAATGGGAGAAAATATTTGCAAACTATGAATTCCACAAGGCCTAATATCCAGTATCTATACAGAACTTAAATCAACAAGCAAAAAGCAAAGGACATAAGCAGACATTTCCAAAAAGAAGATATCATGTGGCCAAGAAGCATATGAAAAAATGCTCAATATTGCTTATCATTAGAGAAATGCAAATCAAAAGCACAATGAGATACCATCTCGCACTAGTCAGAGGGGCTATTATTAAAATGTCAAAAAATAGCAGATGCTGGTGAGGTTGTGCAGAAAGGGGAATACTTATACACTGCTGGTGGGAATGTACGTTACTTCAGCCACTGTGGAAAGCAGTTTGGAGGTTTCTCTATGAACTTAAAACAGAGCTGCCATTCAACCCAGCAATTCCGTTATTGGGTATACATCCAAAGGAAAATAAATCCTTCTACCAAAAAAACACATGCATTCATATGTTGATCACAGCACTGTTCACAATAGCAAAGACATGGAACCAACCTAAGATGGGACTACTAAAGGCCCAAGTTAGGGAGGGACACAGGGGTGAAAAACTAACTATTGGGTACTGTGCTTAGTACCTGAGTGACAGGATCCATCACACCCCAAACCTCAGCATCACACAATATACTCAGGTAACAAACTTACGCATATACTCCCCGAATCTAAAATAAGAGTTGAAATTATTCTCTAAGTGTCAGTTTGAACAATTAATTGTACAGTCATCTTTCATATAAAAAATTCTTTTTGACTACTAGAGGATGGATAAAGAGTAACTTCTAATTTTCATAAAAAGCAATATAAATCCCCAACAAACCTATGAAAAACAACCCAAACACAATAACAAAGAAATACAAATAAAAATTTTAAGATTTTATAAGTGGAAAAAGGAAAGGGACAGATTAACATGTTGTCTCATTGTCTTTGTTGAAGAATAGGTATAGAGTGGTGTACATCTATCTCATGTGTATACATATTTAGGGTTTTTACATAAAAGTACTTACATATGCTAGTACATTATATTGGGATAGAAACATTTGCAGAATATATTAGCACACCATTAAAAATGTTTATCTTGAGAGGGTAAACAAAGCACAATTTCATTTTCCAGTTACACATTTCTGCATGATTTGATATCATTAAAAGACAATTACGTATTCGTTTTGTAATTCAGAAAAGTAATCAAGATAAAAATTTTCAAAGCACAGGAAAATTTTGTTACGATCTGATTCACACAACTGATGTTACAGAAACACTCACCTCGAAAGGTATTCCCTATTAAGCATAAAAAACAGATTTCATACTTTATGTATAATATAATCGGTCCCATTTGTTGTTGATAATACTCTTATATGTACGAGTAAGTACATGCATAAAGCAAATGTGTCTAAAAGGCTATGACCCAAAATACAAAATATCCACACAAACGCACACACACACAACTGATACACACTGCCTCAGAGACACTCACACTGGCAGCTTTCTCTTGATCTGAGACAAGAATGGAACTTCCTGCCAGAAGCTCAGAAAGCCAGGCAGCAACAGATTCTGCAGGAAGGGCTGCCTGTGCCATTCAAGCCTCTAACAAGCCCTGTTTGGTGGGTAAGGGCAGAGGCCCCGCCCTCCTCAAATCCTTACGGAGCCTCCCCCGAGATAGTCAGAGATGTAGTTCTGCATTTGACCAACAGGTGGCAATTATCTCAATATTCTACCTTTGCTGCAATAGAAAAGTAACTATTTCTGCAAGCAGAAACACTAGTAATCATTGTGACTTATTAATAACAGATTATGAAACAGTATGTATAATACGATCCAAAATATATTTGAAAAATGTTCATGTCTGGGAAAATACAGAAAGGGTACATTCTGTTTTATTTGCTGGTGATGACTCGCAAGTCTGCATGTCCCTTGTTCATTTATTCGTTCAATATTTGTTCTGAGAAACAGACACTTTCCTCTGAGCTATGTTACTTTTCTCTACAAGACTTCCTCAGGGATGAAGTAGTGACATGGTGAAATATCTGGCTCATCTGTATGTTGAGCTCCTCCCTCTGCTTTTTGTCTGTCTCCTCTTGCCAAGCTCAGTTCTCTAATTCATGGTTTTGCTAATCTTTGTAGTCAGCTTTATCAAAAGAACTGTCATTGGATACAGCTGATCAGGACCCATAAGACCTTACTGAAGATTCTGTTCAATGCAAATAAATTTGACCAATATTTATTGAGATCTAATTATGATCCAGCCATAATGAATGCTCATAAAAAATAAGCTTTCCATTGAATCCTTTCTGCCAGAACAAAGTGATAGATTTCTGGAACAGTTTTGAGCTTACAATAGAATCCCTGTGGCCCTTTATAATCAATGCCTTCTCCGAAAAGGAAATCTTTTTTATGCTTCAAGTCAGAGTTTTCCTAAGAGCACAGGAACTTCTAGGCAGGTGGAGGCAGATTTTTAAAAATAATAATATTGTGCATGCACTTCTTATGTTCCATGTGCTTTCCTGTCCTCTTATTTTACTTTCTACATGTCAATGTCAGAGAATCCTTGTTCCTTTGTTCCCTTAAAAAGTAAGGTACTCATAGGAACAATGCCAATACTTTGGTTTCTGGAGAAGCCACTTAAGTCAGGAGGTCTGTCTGCGTCCCAGTAAAAGACCTAACCCAATCATTCTGTGACAACTTTAGTTAAATCCCTTCACATCCTTCTGATCGCACCCATCTAAATTTTACCTGTTCTGCCCCTCAACCACCCAGGATTGTGCAAGAGAAAAAATGAGCTATATATTATAACTGAGTGTTTGAGAAATCAAGTATTATATTATTATTACATATAATAATATATACTATATAATGCATATTAATATTATTAATTATATTATATATTATATGGTTAATATAATATATATCATTATATCATATTATATTATAATTGAGTGTAGGAAATCAATGTATGATGAAATCACAAGACAACTTGGAACTAATTACTGCCAATGGCATGGGCCTCGGACTCATTAGCCCCGGGGTACCAGTGCCAGTTTTATGAGAAAGATGTGAAAGTGCTTTAAAGCTCCATGAATTAAAGTTTTTAGTTATCATTTTGCCACAAAATAAACCCACAGAAGCATCGTAGTCAACCAGAGTTCACTCAAGTCCCCATGAAAACAAAGTATGTCCATTGCCTTAAAAGACACTATCAAGTTGCCCTCCCAATCTTATCTATGATGTCCTCTTAGTTTCAAATGACAGTTTTTTCTATATTCAAATGACAATGGAATCATAAGATATACTTTACTTTGTAAAAGAGATGGGATCTCTCTATGTTGCCCAGGCTGGCTCCAAACTCTGGGCTCAAGTGATCCTCGCATCATAGCCTCCTGAGTGTCTGGGACCCACCACAGGCACCCACCACTGCACCTGGCTATAGGGTATATTTATATCCTTCCTCACCAACACCAGACTTTTAAACAAAAACCAGGATTGCTTTTCAAAAGAGACGCCCATTCCCATAAAGTCACATACTTGTGCAAAGAGATTGTCATTGGTCAAGATAATAGCAACTGGCTTCACAACCAGTTTATGAACCCTCACAAGAACACCAAGGTTATTATTTTATAGTCACAGCTAATACACTCAGTTTTTGTTTGATTCTCTCCTTAGCTTTGTGTCAGGCATAATCTTAAACAATATTTCCTGTTTCTTAAATATTTCTTAATAAATATGCCCTGTATTACTCTATCTCCATATGTAACATTATGTTACATAGAATAGATGGCTGATCGTCTTTTTTTTATGAATTCTTTTATTTTTAGAGGTTCCTTTCAAAAAGAATTCCACCTCAAAGAATTTAAGGGCATCTTTGCACATTTCTGTCCACTTAACAAGAGGAAAGAGATAAAAAAGTAAAAGAATTAAATTATGAATTATAGGATGTGAAATATTTAGAGAATTCTTGATAGTAACATTCAACTCACTTTTTTTTTTACAGGTGACAAAATGGAGTCCAGAGAGATTCAATTCCTTACTCAAGATCAGACAGCTAATGAATAAGAGAGGAAAGACTAGCTAGCATTTTTCTAGAAATAAATGCATGCGTTTCCATTTTTTCACACATCAACGCAGTAAGAAAACATTACCTGGTTTAGAAATACAGGATTTACAGTTGAGGTTTTGTGAAACCCTGAAAGAAACATGGCAATCAAAAGGACACTTCTTCTTACCTCTTATCCATTTAGTATTGTGTGGCCCAAAACGAGGTTCTTACCTCTCTGTGCCTTAGTCTCCTAATCTGTGAAATGGAGGTGACAATTCCCCACACCAGAGTTACAAGTGATGAATAGATGAGGTAAAATATATAAAATGGAATTACAGTGCCAAGCACACTGCAGATGCTCAGAGTTCCTTGAGTTCTCTAGTGAGCAAAATCAAAACACCAAGCTGAAATCCTGTTATAGACTAAGATGAGGCAAGTGTAAAAGAGGCATTTTCTCTCATGGAGGTACTCAGGATTGTACAGGTGTAGCATTAGCATTTGCATAACCCCAAGGGTGAATGTCTCCTTAAATTGTTTGCTCTATGTACTTTATTCTCTTCACTCTGGTTTTGGCCCTGATTGACAGGACTAATAATATCAATAAGGGCTAAAATTTAAATTTACTGAACACTCACTATGTGCTAGTCACCCTGCTAAGAATGTTTCATATATTAGCTCTTTAATTCTTCCTTACCACCATGTAGAATAGGTAGTATTATTATCCATTGGCTAGATGTAACAAAGACGAAAGAAGGAAAGAAAGAGAAGAAAAAGAAGAAAGAAAGAAGAAAAGAAAGAGAAGAAAAAGAAGAAAGAAGGAAAGAAAGAAAGAAAAGGAAAGAAAGAGAGAGAAAAGAAAGAGAAGAAAAAGAAGAAAGAAGGAAAGAAAGAAAGAAAGAGAGAAAGAAAAGAAAAGAAAGAGAGAGAAAAGAAAGAGAGAAGGAAGGAAGGAAGGAAGGAAGGAAGGAAGGAAAGAAGGAAGGAAGGAAGGAAGGAAGGAAGGAGGGAGGGAAGGAAGGGAGGGAAGGAAAGGAAGGAAGACAACAGAGGCTTAAAAGATTAAGTAACATGTGCAAGGTCACACAGCTATTGGCAAAGTTGTAATAATGGACCGTGTGTCTCCAAAATCCATGTTATTAAACACTTACAGACAGCATCATTCCATTATAGAAATAAGGTTGAAAGAACAAACGTGACTTACCCAAGATAAGCTCAACAATTAGCCAGTTGCTGGATCCTGAATCATCTGAATCTCAATGCAAATATCCTTCAAACAGATTCATTGTTATGCTGTGTTCTTTTGTGGCATCTTGTCTTTTCAGACAGACTCAATAGGAAACTTCTCTAGAATTAACCTAGAAAGTGAAATAAAGGGGCCGGGTGCGGTGGCTCACACCTGTAATCCCAGCACTTTGGGAGGCTGAGGCGGGCTGATCACGAGGTCAGGAGATGGAGACCATCCTGGCCAACATGGTGAAACTCCCCTCTCTCCTAAAAATACAAAAATTAGCTGGGCTTGGTGGCGCGTGTCTGTAGTCCCAGCTACTCTGAGGCTGAGGCAGGAGAATCACTTGAACCTGGGAGGTGGAGGTTGCAGTGAGCCGAGATCACACCACTGCACTCCAGACTGGCAACAGAGTGAGACCCAGTCTCAAAAAAGAAAGAAAGAAAGAAAGAAAGAAAGAAAGAAAGAAAGAAAGAAAGAAAGAAAGAAAGAAAGAGAAAGAAAGAAAGAGGGAAATAAAGGGGGTTTGATAATTTTCTTAGTGTGTCACCTGTACCATGCACATATGATAACTATTGCATTAGTTTGTATTGACAATTGTAGTACTGAAATATGCCCCTTATGCTAAGGCACAGATTGACTGGTGCCTGAGATGGTGCAGGGTCCAGGCAGAAACGTTGGTGTTGCAGTTTGAGAAGAAAAGATGGGGAGAATGAACATAACATTTGTATGACATATCCTATGTAGGGTAAACATTACACTTTACCTCCTTTATTCTTAGTAACAACCATTCAAAGTAACTAGTGTTATCTCCATTAAACAGATGAAGAATATAAGACTCATAAGTAACATACCTCAAGTCTAAAGGCTTGAAAGTGGCAGAGAGAGGACTCAAAACCTGCACTGTCTCTAAGGTCCTAGCTCTCTCCCAATTAACCTGCAGCCTTCTGGGTTTTGAATCTAATCGTTCAGGAGGTTGGAATTTCCCTAGAGATGGTCCGGACAGTGGAGAATGCATTCCAGTGGCATTTTAAAATATCTTCTGTATTGTCTTCTAAACCAGAAAATCTACTGGAGATTTATAAATACTTATTAAAAGGCAGAAATCTCAGAGTAATACCCTAGCAATAAAATGTGAAAAAAATTCAACAAATAATAATTGTAGAAACGAAAATAAAACAAAGAGATATAATATTAGGTTAAAAAATTCAGAATATTATGAATATGTGATCTCGTTTCTGCAAAGAAATATAAAATTATATATGTATTTGTATAGTCTATTGGTACATCTAAGTTAATATCTAATTGGCAAGTGAAAACATCTGGAAGGACACATAGCCTACTAGCACCAGTGGTATCATTGGAGTAAAGAGTTGTGAGGTAAGAGAAGTTAAATTTTACCTTCTAATAACGTACTACTACTATATTGTTTCACTTTGTTTAAATAACCACATATCTATTTTATAGCCAGAAAAAATAACTGTACTGATACTTTCAAAACACAGAAAATAGCTGGTTTGAAACTGAATTATAAAACTAATAATGTGGCCGGGCGCGGTGGCTCAAGCCTGTAATCCCAGCACTTTGGGAGGCCGAGACGGGCGGATCATGAGGTCAGGAGATCGATCCATCCTGGCTAACACGGTGAAACCCCGTCTCCACTAAAAAGTACAAAAAAACCAGCCGGGCGAGGTGGCGGGCGCCTGTAGTCCCAGCTACTCGGGAGGCTGAGGCAGGAGAATGGCGTAAACCCGGGAGGCGGAGCTTACAGTGAGCTGAGATCCGGCCACTGCACTCCAGCCTGAGTGACAGAGCGAGACTCCGTCTCAAAAAAAAAAAAAAAAAAAACAACTAATAATGTATACATATGGACATGAAAAGGTCTTCAAAGTACACTCTTAAATGGAGAAAAATCTGATTAGAAAATATACAGTAAGTTATTATTTCAAAATAAATCAATGTATGTGTAAAGTATGTTAAAATATATAACCCAAAATATTTGCACACAAATTCACACACACACACACACACATCTGCGATCAGACTGGGGATGTCTGTTTCTCTTCTCTCAAGTCTGAGGCAGTTGCTGAGTTTTCTAGCAATATTTTTGCTCCAGGAGACCTCCAAAAAGCTGACTGGTGAGAGGGAACATGAACAGCTACCTCATTCGTAAGCTTCCTGCTCTATAATATTCAAACTGCAACTCTCATTAATATAACGGGTATTTTTTTAAGTTTTATTGAAAGGAAAAAACTTAATGATAAAGATCCACAATATTTTAAAAATCATCTTAGAAAGCAGACATGTAATACAATCTCAATTATTTTCTTTTTTTAACTTTTATTTTAAGTTCATGGGTACAAGTGCAGGTTTGTTACACAAGTATATTTGTGTCATGGGGGTTTGTTGTACAGATTATTTCATCACCAGGTATTAAGCCTAGTGCCCATTAGTTATGTTTCCTAATCCTCTTCCTCTTCCCACCCTCTGCCTGCCAAAAGTTCCCAGTGTGTATTTTTCCCCTCTGTGTGTCCATGTGTTCTCATCATTTAACTCCCACTTATAAGTGAGAACATGGAGTATTTAGTTTTCTGTTCCTGCATTAGTTTACTAAGGATAATAGCCTCCAGCCCATCCATGTCCTTGCAAAAGATATGGCCTTGTTCATTTTTATGGCTGCATAGTATTCCATGGTGTATAGGTACCACATTTTTTTTATCCAGTCTACCATTGATGGGCATTTGGGTTGATTCCATGTCTTTGTTATTGTGAATAGTGCTGCAATGAACATACATGTGCATGTGTCTTTATAATAGAATGATTTATATTCCTTTGTGTATATACCAAGTAATGGGATTGCTGCTATTTCTGTCTTCAGGTCTTTGAGGAATCGCCACACTGTCTTCCATGATGGCTGAACTAATTTACACTCCCACTAACAGGGTATATACGTTCCTTTTTCTCCACAACCTCTCTAGCATCTGTTATTTTTTGACTTTAAATAACAGCCATTCTGACTGGTGTTAGATGGTATCTCATTGTGGTTTCGATTTGTATTTCTCTAATGATCAGTGATGTTGAGCTTTTTTTCCTATGATTGTTGGCCACATGTATGTCTTCTTTTGAGAAGCATCTGTTCATGTCTTTTGTCCACTTTTTAATGGGGTTGTTTGGGTTTTTTCTTGTAAATTTGTTTAGGTTCCTTATGGTTGCTGGATATTAGATCTTTGTCAGATGCATAGTTTGTAAAAATTTTCTCCCATTCTGTAGGTTGTCTGTTTATTCTGTTGATAGTCTCTTTTCCTGTGCAGAAGTTCTTTAGTTTAATTAGATCCCATTTGTCAATTTTTTTGACAATTATTTTCAAAGGACAAATATGGATAGAAACATCCTAAAGAGGTAAACACTCAATTTTATTTTCTCCTGTCTTCAAAAATCTGTCATTCTTTCATTTATTCACTCCATTTGATATGGTTTGGCTGTGTCCTCGCCCAAATCTCACCTTGAATTATGATAATCCCCACATGTCAAGTGTGGGGCCAGGTGGGGATAATAATTCTCACAAGATCTGACAGTTTTATAAATGGGAGTTCCCCTGCACAAGCTCTCTTGCCTTCTGCCATGTAAGACGTGACTTTGCTCCTTACTCACTTTCTGCCATGACTGTGAGACCTCCCCAGCCCTGTGGAACTGTGAGTCAATTAAACTTCTTTCCTTTATAAATTATCCAGTCTCACGTATGTCTTTATTAGCAACACGAGAACAGACTAATATGCCATTCATTCATTCATTCATTCATTCATCCTTCCATTCACCATACAGCGTTTGAGTATCTTCTGTATGCTAACCACTGCCAGCCTGAATCTATCACAGCCACCTGGCCTCCTCTTTCCTGAATTCTAGAACTACATGGTTTATGCTCTACTAGACATGCCCAGTGTTAGTGTTCAACTGTACACACATAACCAGGCTCAGACATTGTAGACAATTAACATAAACCAGAGGAGTATAGGAGTCCTGGAGGACCCCCCTCTAAAGGAAATGGAAAAGGGGTGGAGTAGAGACATACTGATATGCAAAGTATCAGCATTTCAGCTATATCACTTAAACACTGATTTTTTATAACATACTATTGATATTTTTTCTTCTCCTGATTGAAGCTCACTGTCAAGATGCTATAGAAAGAGTTAAGGATGAGACAACTCTTAGGAGCTCTCAACCTTGGCTTGTGTCATGGATATGAACTACAGAGTTCAGGCAAGTTCTACAATTGTCCTGTTATGTTTCATGCAGTTTCCGGACATGCCCAACTACTGGGTAGTGAATTTCCACACAGGATATACCCTGGGATGAACCAGGTCATAGAGTATTTCCTGCCTGTTATATTTGACTACGGTTTCACATTAGCTCCACTCTCTCCTCTTTACTTGGGTAATGCCTCCTTATCCCTCAGGTCTCTCAGTTTAAACATCACTTCCTATGGGAAGCCTCCCCAAAACACCCGAGACCAGGTGGGTGCTTGTGCTATCTGCTCTGTTCCACAGCACTCTGAGTTCTCCTATCATAGCACCTATGAAACTTTATTATTGCTGGCTTCACTGTCTTTCCCTTAAGTTTGCAAGCTCCAGAAGGACAGGGACCATGACTGTGTTTTGTTTACCACTGTGATGTGTTACACCTCTAAGGCTTCTCATCTATGTTTTTACTGAAGTTGAACAGTGGTGTCAATCCTTAATGATAATTTTTGGTATACTAAAGAGTGGCTTTGCCGTTTTACAATTTCATTATTATTTAAATTGATTTAGGTAATACTAAATGAGTTTCCACATGCTATTAAAATTACAGGGACTTACATTCTTATATGGATGATAACCTTACAATTTTTTATTGACAGACCTTCATTCTTCTTTAATTTTATGTATCTCATAAGTAACACCTATTTGTGAAAGAAAAAATTAATACAAAAGATCAAAAAAAGTAAAACATTCATAATCCTACCTTGGAACTAACACAATTTTTCTATAATAAACAGTGGTGAGGTGAATGGCATTTAATCATTTTTTATTGCTAAAAGACATATTTCACATTTGCATTTAAAATAGATTTAGCTCATCTACTATTAGGTTGGTGCAAAAGTAATTGCTGTTTTTGCCATTACTTTTAATAATGTTTAATAATAGTTTGTCCTCCTCGTGCCTCTGAGTCACATTTGCATACTTTTTAGGCTTTTATAAGTAGACCTTGATGACCAGTTTGATGTGTGCACATGAGGGCTTGTAAGTGTGTGTGTTTGTGTATCCTTAAACACTTATCTGTTTTCATATCCCATATTCCCTGATAGATATACTTTGTGTTCTCTTACCCTCAAATAAATTTATGTTTGTGGCAAAGACCAAAGCCAGGAATTTAGGTCGATGAATTTTATTGTTTCCATACACTTGTGCACATCCTTAACTATTTCCTTAGGGTACATTTCAAGGCATGGAATTGCTGCCTCAAAAGGTATACACATGCTTAATTTGATTCCCCACCTGCCAACAAGAAAAGTTGTACCAATTTAAAGTCCATAAACCGGAATTAAGTGAAAAAAGCCTCAGGGAAGTGAGGAGCATGGATGTAGTGATGTCCTATTAAAAAGTGCAGGCCTTAGATTCCACTGAGCAGAAGCTTTGAAGCCCCAATAACAGTAAATACACCGCAGAGTGGTCAGTAGTAAATGGTAATATTAAACATAAGCACATAGTGAAGCAGCATGCGGGCAATTAATGGCAAGCACATAGGACTTGGAGTCAGTATCCCTGGATGAAGAATATCTAAAATTGTTTTAGAAACCTTCTATAATCATTATTATGAGACAAATTGTATCTCCAGACCAGCACCACATTTAGCCAAAATTTAACTTATGTGCGGATCTTATCCTAAGAGATACCAACTTCTCTCCTTCCTATCTCCTGAGCAGATGGTTATTCTGTCCACTGATCACAAGCGTTTTCTAAAAGAGAGATCTCTACTCTCCTCATTACCAGAACATTCAAGGATTTTTTGATAAACTGAAAGATATTTTAATTTTGCAAAATGTTACAGATGCTGTCGTTGTTCTGAATGCTTTGCACCTCTCTGGAACCCTTAAGGTTGTTACTGTCATGTTTTGGTGTCCAAGAGAAAGGAAGGTTAAAACAAATGACTAGGCAAAAATTGCTGGTTTTGGTGCTGGACTTTGGCCTGACTTGATCCCTGAGAGAAACTTCTTAATAGTAAAAGTCTTATATCAGGGCTGGGTGACTAATGCAGAAAGCAATTAAATGATTCCAAACACTCTGTCTGCCTTAGACCCTGGAAAGAGAGAGCCATTTATTTTCCTACTTAAAGGTAAGCTCTTCTTTCTTTTTTTCAGCAGACGTAGTTTTACACAGTAGAGTCCCTCTGAAAACAGTGTGACTCATCCAAACGCCGCAGAAAGAGGCCTGAAAACCAGGTTTGTTCCATTAAACTACATGAGAATTTGCGATAGATAGACACAGGCATTACATAATGCTGTTTGGTCTTGAGGGCTAGACTTTCACATTTTACTTCAGATACTCCTAGAGTAATTGAAATTTTTTACAATTATGATCAACATTTTCTTATACATTACCACATATTACTTTTTGTAGCTTGGAATTTAAAATAAAGTTTTAAAATGATCATGAGAGAAAATAAGAAGAAAAAGCATTATGATCAGGTCTCTCTTGCCTTTTTATATTATATCAGGTCTCTCTAACCTGTTTTCAAGTAAAATTTCAGTGCTCAAGAAAATGCCATTTTCTATGCTCTCATTTTCTCTTTTTCCAGATAGCTTCACTTATAGCATTCTGGATACATGAATTATGGTCTGGTTATCCTTATTACTTAAAGATCTTAACAACAATGACTCCTTTTAAAGAGAGTCAAACACCTAATGTTTAAACTACTGTTCAAAGTCATTGCCCATTATCCTAATATGAAAAAGGTAGAGACAGAAAACAAAGTTATATGAGAGTTTACTGAACTATACATCAGAGAGCATAAAAAAGAATAAAGTCACCATCATGGTCCATGCAGTCCCCTTATTTTTGTGGTTGAGGAAACAGGAGCTCTTAGGAGAGGTTCACTGACTGGCTGATAACGATGTTGATTCGTGGATAAGAAAGGACCAGCTATCAGAAATGCACAATAGCACGTCTAATGATTCTCAACAATAAACAAATACTTTCACTGTCCTTGTGATAGATACCTAAGTTGCCTTCAACTTCTCACCACCACAAATATACCCTTATACATATTCTTTTATTTAGCTATATAAAAATGACTCTGAGGTATTCATCCTGGAGCAGACATGTTGGGTCATTGAGAATGTGTACCTTTTATACGACTAAACACTTCTATGTTGCTCTCCAGAACGTATTTCTAGCAGCAGTGCATGGAGGGCCTCATAGACCCCAACAACACTTGATATCCACCATCTACCATTTTAATTTTTGCCTGCCAATAAGGTGATATTTCACAGTTGTTTAATTAGAAACTACTAATAACCTTGAGTGGTAAATACTTAAAATGCATAATTGTGTAATTTGGTTATATTTCTTGTCTTTTTGTTATTTACCAATAAACTGTGTATTCATTTTCATACCAGTGCCATGGTGGGTTATTTTCCTTCATAGTTTATGAAGAAAAGGATCAAAATTTATATTTTTAAGTGAAAAACTTTGCCAACTGACCCAACACCATTTCCAGAATAATCCATGTTACCTACTGATCAGAAATATCAAGTTTATCACATTTAAAACCTTGGGACTGAGCTTTTATTCTGTTCCATTAAACTATATCTCAGATTTTCTACCAGTCTTATCTTGTTTTAATGTCATTGCTTCATAAAACATCTTAATAACTAAAAATATAACCTTTTCTTCCATTATTTGCTCTTAAAAGGTCAAGAATAGCAATAACAACAGCAATAAAGGTAGTTAACATTTATTGAGCATTTGATATGTATCTGTCAATAACACTTTACTTGTAGCATCACATTTAGTCTTCAATTACATAAATGGTGCAGATACTCTTCTGTTCTGTATTGAAAAGATGAGAAACTACAGGTAAAGAAAGCATAACTGGTTTGATGTGGAATCTAATTTCAAACCCAAGTCTTATCATAGTAAGCTCATACTCTTAACCACTGTTATATGAACTGTTAAAATGAACTGTATAAAATAGTCACGACTGGAGCATTTTGACAAAGAAAAATGTCAATTTCTTACTATTCAATGTATTATATAGTACTTTTTATTTTAGAAATGAGATAATCTCAGAGAAAGACAGACACCCATGGTCCAGTAATTGGTAATCAATGTGGCATCTGGATTCTAGATCTTCTATCTACATTCTTCCAATAAGCAGGACTATTACTGTCATTTATTTCTAGGACTCAGTAGAAAACCTATTTCTCTGATGATCCACTAAAAGGTAATATCAGAGACAGGAAAGGGGACATGCTCATAAAAAAAATGGCATAATGATTATTTTCCCTTTTCCCATATTCACCAGGTAATTCATCCCAAACACAGAAATAACACTGAAGCTCACAGGTTACTAAAATATATTTACATTTTACTTGTTGCTGATACATTTCTAACATTTTCTATAATAATTTTGCTATTTAAATTATATTAAAATCATATATTTAATGGGAGAGAGAAGGCAGGGAGACAGGAGTAATACTTGTTCAGTCTACTATGTCCTAGACAATACTAAACATGTTGCCATTTTCACCCTATAATAGTTCTATAACGTACATTCTATAATATCTGCTAAAAATATGATTTAACAAGACAAAAGAAATATGCTTTGCTTTATTTACAAAAAGCATTTTATGAAACAGCATGTACAGAATTATCCCTGTTCTGTTTTCAATCACATTAATAAAAAAAGGAAGAGATATTTATCCAGTTTTATTGCTGATTTAATGATGACTAACAGATACTAATTTTTTTCTTTCTCTCTTTGTTTTATTTATTCAACAAATATTTATAGTATACCAAATAAGTGCAAAGAACTGTTAGACCAAATTATGTCTCCACCACAGGTCTTTTTTTTTTTTTTTTTTTTTTTTCCGAGACGGTGTTTTGCTCTTGTCACCAGGACTGGAGTGCAATAGTGCAATCTTGGTTCACTACAACCTTCATTTCCTGGGTTCAAGCAATTCTCCAGCCTCAGCCTCCTGAGTAGGTGGGATTACAGACATGTGCCACCATGCCTGGCTAATTTTGTGTTTTTAGTAGAGACAGGGTCTGTTGGCCAGGCTGGTCTTGAACTCCTGACCTCATGTGATCCACCCACCTCAGCCTCCCAAAGTGCTGGAATTACAGGCATGAGCCACCATACCTGGCTACTCCACCACAGGCCTTTTCTTCTGAGCTCCAGACCCTGTTATACAACTACAGCATAATGAATATTAACATGTATGACCAGGCATGGACACTTTACCAAGCCAATTCAAATCATACAGTCCTTGAGCTCTAAAAGCTTATCACCTAAGTAGAAGGCAGTGTGGTAGGGGAAGACAGAGAATATTGAATTCACAATCAGACAAACATGGGTTAAAATTCATGTTCTGCCATTTATTGAAGGTGTTAAGCTTGGAAAGTTTGCCTAAATTCTCTAAGACTTAATTTCCTGATCTGTACAGGGAGACTGTTATCTGTGTTTCACAAGAAAGAATATGAAATGTAGTGCACTCAACCATTCAGTCTGAAAATTCAACACGTATTCACTTTTTCCCACTCCATCTCTTCCCTTTCTTAGCAGAAATGACTCACCCATGAACTCAACAGCACAATTATATCATAGAGAACATCCAAAAATATCAGAGCAAAAAGAAAATTAAATACATGTTTATTTACATTATGAATGTAATCCGATATAATTTCTGTATAATAGAACAATTCAGTCATTGTACCTTTCCTAATTCATTTGGACCTTCTAGATTAATATGATGCATGTGTATGACTTGGAAGTTTCTAGCGTTCTTTAAGTCTCAGAGTGTTAAGATACATAATAGAAACCTAGCACATAATGATGGGTCTGCAGGAGGGACACAAGAGCACGAGTCAGGAGCTCTGTATGAGTTCCAATTTATAAGTAATCCCTGGTGATAGGATAAAGCAATCCCAAACATTCAAAGTATTTGAAAGATAAATGACACCACCACTTCTGTAAGCATTCTGAGTTCTCAGAAGGAAAGGAAGAAGCTGTTATGTGTAAGGAAATCAATTTAGTGTAAATTATCTGTAAGAAAATTAGCCTTCTAGAGAGTAATTACCCAATAAATGTCTGCTATTAATTTTCTATTTTAACTACCCATGGTGCAGTTGGGGAAGTTGTCTAGTAGAATTCAGAGACCATCCAAAAACACATGGCACCTGTGCAAAAGGAACAAGCTAAAGGAAACCTCACTGTGACAACTTCTTTACATTGTCAACTAACTTAATTATGTCACAAGCCTCTGAGATACTGTTCTGAAAGAGAGATTGTTCTAAGACAGCAGTGTTCTATAACTATATAGACACAATCATACATGTGTTGTTTGTATCTCTGCTTCTGGCTACTAAAAGTTTCCGTATGTCTTTCTGTTGTTTTATTACTGTTCTCTTACTGGGGATTCTCTTTTGATCTATGAATTTGGGTCCTTATCGAAGGATTTAAGATTGGCTTTTAGGTGAATGTGTAAAATCATACCTGACTGGGTTTTCTGGCTATTCTGGCTGTGCTGACCCTGATGTCAAGGTCTTTGCTAACAGAGGAGTAGATCTGCTGAATGTTAATGGATGTTATTGTGACTGTCTGGAACAACTGTACATTCCATTCCAGAGATGTAATCATGTCAACAAGGTGCCCAGACAACCAATATTCAGAATCTTTACTCTTTATTAAAATGATGTGGCATATTTTTCTTATCCTAAGATTTTTTTCCTTTCCTCCTCCCTTCCTCCTGTCCTATAACAAATTGAATTGCGGAAGTAGCTCATGTATAACATTTTTCATTGGATTTGGTAGTGGGGTCTATTGGTGATTGTGAAACACTGCAGTACCCTTTGGATGTTGATCAAATTTTCCCCTCTGAAATGAAAGAAGTCAGTCCGGGTTATGAAATATCTAGAGAGAAAGAGGCCATTTCATTACTTGCTTTCTGTTTCAAAACCCAAGGGACCATTCTCCTCCTTAAAAAAACAAACACCAAAAAACTTAGAAGCATCATATGCAGACTTTAGACTCTAAACTCATTAACTACATAGTAGCATCTCCAGGCAAACCCCTCTTTTTTTTAGAATTTTGAAATATAATCCACAGCTGGTGACTCCGTTTTCTCAGAGACCCCTGTGTAGGAGAGATGGGCCAGAGAGTCATGTTTCATCAGATCTTGAGAGCCTTCACAAACAGTCTTTCCCATATTCTACCAATCCAAACATAGGCAGTGTTTGGTTATCTTCTGCTGCATAAAAAACCACTCCAAACATAGAGACTTAAAACATGAATGATTTTTTATTACTGCTTGTCATAATTCTATGGGCTTACTGGGTGTTTCTTTTGCTTCAGGTGGTGTCAGCTGGGGTGCTGGGATGGTCAAAAAATCGAAAACAGCCTCAATCACATGACAGAAGGTTGATGCAGGCTACTGACAGGAGCTCAGCTGGATCTGGCAGCAGAGAGACTCATTTCTCCACATGCTTCTCCACATGCTTCTCCACATGACTGCTTGGGCTCCTTACAGCATGGTGGCTAGATTCCAAGAAAGAGCACTCCACAAGACAAAAGTAAAAGCTGAAGGCTCCTTAAGGCATAGCCATGGAAATGTGAGACATTATTTCTGCTGCATTTTATTGGTCAAAAACGAACACAAGGCCAACCTAGGTTCCAGGAAAGGGGAAACAGGCTTCTCTTCTTGATGGGATGGAGGTAAAGTCACATTCCAAAGCAGCATGTGAAATGATATTAATGTACCCATCTTTGGGAACATGATCTACTACAGGCACCAATCAGAAGCACCATGTCTCCCTAGAAAGTCATCCAGAGGAAGTCAAACTTTCCCCTCTCCTAGACATCTGTATTCCACACCTGCGAATTAGGTGCTACTTGACACAATGACAGAAAGTTCAGATTCAATTTACTTGAAATTCAGTACTCATCTAAGTTGGGAGGAGTTGTTTGATCATTTGACTATTATACTATTTAGTTTATCTAAAAGTCATTTCTATAATGGAAGGAAGGAAGGGAGACATGTGAGGTTAAATAATAACATTCTGGAAGCCTTAAGATATGCCAAACACATTCCATAGATTGTCTCATTTTCTTTGAAAAAAAAATCCTTTAAAGAAGGCAGGATAATTCATATTTTTCAGATGATCAATCTCAAATTTATAGAGGGTAACTTTTCTAGGAATAAGCACATAATAACTGGCAGTAAGAGGATTCTAACTCTTGTTCTTTCCATCTGCCTTTCTGTTCGATAATGTTTCCAGGATTCAGGGACTGTTTTTTGTGTGTGTGGTGGTGGTGTTGTTTTTCAGACTTGCTAGTAGTCATGACGTGCAGACGGCATGATGAAGATAATGATGATAATGATGATGATGATGATGATGTCAACAGAGGATATGAATGTGAAATTATGCCACTTAGCCTAAAAAGCTAGCATAGGAGAACTACAAAGAGGTAACTTTACTTTATAGCCTTTAATAATAGCAAAACCATTAGAAGCTTAGATAAGTTAAATACTTATCCCAGATCACCAAACACGTAAATATGAAAGCAGGGACTAAAAACTAGGATTGACACTGAGTCCTGCAAGTCCTGCATTTCCCAGGTTTTTAATCTTGGAAATTTTTAATCATCAACTCAGCTGACTTTCAGGTTTATACCATCAGGATATTGATGAACACACTGGTATTTCCAAATGTGTTCATGTTGAACTTTGTTTATAAGCAAATTTTTAACACATCCTATATGAAAAAATCACCATAAGATTAAAAATAAGTAAAAGATGAGAAAATATTTGCAAGATGTATTATAAAAATGGTCAGTATTCTTAATATATAAGGACCCCTTACAACTCAACAGTGGACTAGGCTAAGGATCTGAACACTTTATGTGTGTATATATATACATAGGTATTAGTATAATAAATGCAAGGAAATTATCAAAGAATTTTTAACTCAAAGGATTTTTTGGAGGAAGGAGGAAATATAGACAGATTCACCTTCCAGATTATACATGTCTACACTACTTACATGCTTTTACAGCAAGCACGTGTTTCTTTCACATGTTTTAGAGAGTTCTGAAAATAACTAGGGGTTCTAGGAATATTTTCTTTACTAAACAGACTTCCAGATAGCTCTCTACCAGGTTAAGTCGATAATCTTTACCTCACTGCCTTTTCTCTCTTTTGTCTAAGATGTTTAAGTTTTATTTCTGATCAAAAGCTTGAACTCTGCTATGTTTTATAAAATTCTCTAAATGAATAAATATCATATTTACAAAGAAGGAAAACTATCGTAGGCATAAATTTTCAAGCCAGGGTCAAGCACTCAAGTGTACATGAAGTGTTACTTTTTGTGTATTTTTCTGTATTGTATCTGAACCTAATTTCCATTTTCAGCCCTGGTCAGCTGTAAATAGGAGGTATAATGTCTCCAATTCTGGATAAATTCTGTTCATTCTTGGATTGCTTAGTCAATTTATGATAAATTCAATCAGTTTATGTCTCTCCTCCACCCTCTGTTTCTCCCCATATGACATATAGATTCTCAGGGCTTATATGGTGTCTTGATCTTTTCCTGTATTTGATGATACCCTCCAAAATATTTGAGTTCCCATCTAAACCTTGAACAAGTGGTTCATGTTGTCATAGTGCAACCTCCCACCCTGACCAAGACTGGTTCAGGACTGTAGGCAGTCTTGCTGAGCTAACTTTTGTGTCCTGTTGGAAACCAAGAAAAACTGGACTGTTTTCTCACAACTCAGAGTAATTTGAAAAGCTGAGTGGGGCTACCTCAGGCCTTCTCTGGCCATCATATGAAATGAAGCCATCTCTGTTCTACTCTACCCATATTATGATGACACATAGAATTCTTGTGAAGCTATGGTGTCCCAGGTATTAAGACAAAAAGAAGGTAAAACCCATATGCGAGGAGGCAGGCAATATATCAAGCAATATTTCATCTCATCACATTTCCTACCCCTAGAAAAGCCTCGCTCCTTCACAAAGAAAACGTATTTCTCATCTTAGGTATCACCCCCTCAAAGAAAGTAAGACTAATTATTTTCCAAAATTTGTCTAGAAGAGTAATGTCCATACTCAGATCAGCAAATAGGTGCTATGTTCCCCAGGATCTTCTTTTGTCAGGTGAATAGGGCAAGTTACTGGGTAGATTTTTCACTTCTCTCATTTAAGGGTAGTTACTTGTTCTCCCTGGCCTAACGGCTATAAGACAAATCATTCTTATTTACTCCTCCCACCTAGGATTCTATGATACAATATAAGTCCCTCACTCCTGAGGCTTAGATTCAGGCATAAATTGATTTAGCTCATGCTGGATTGGTTGAACAAACCCTAAGGTGACTGAATTTATCCTCGATTAGCAAGATTAGGTTTTCCTCAAGAGGAAGAATGGGACTCATATTGTATACTAAGATCAGTTATATAAAAACAAAGAGATACATTTGTTTACCCACTGAAATTCATATCCTGAAAATTTATACCCACTACAAAACCAATAAAAGTTACTTTTAAAAGATTATGAAACAGTTTGTACTGTATGATTTCAAACACTTTGAAAAATGTATATACAAAGAAAATGATTTGGAGGATATAATATCAATTTTACTTACTGGTGACTCTCAAAAACTAATTCATCTAATAATTCATTACTTCAAGAAATATTTATCATGCTTTATTAGGTATCAGACACTGGAAATCCAATTCCATAGCTTCATCCCACAATATATTTCCCTTAAATTCCAGATTCACATAGAAACTGCCTACTTACACATGCTCATTTGAAGAGGATAAATATAACTAACCAACTGAATGTCTATGATCTCATTCAGACTATACTCAACAAGTTTAGACCAATCTGGCCTTGAATTCTCACAGCTTACCATGTAAAAGGGGTGCCATGTGGCAATTGGCAAGAGCTTGGGTTTTTAAGTCAGACACAACTATGTTAGAACTCCTGCTCTGCCTCTTATTAACTGTAATCTTGGAAAATATAATTAACTCCTCTGAGCCCCACACAGCACACTTAGTGAAAATATGAGTAATAAAAAAGACCCTGATATATACTTGCAGGATTTTTAAGCATTTAAAGTAAAAACGTTGGTTACATGCCTAACAGAGATTCTGGCCTGTACTAGACACTCAGCAAAAGTTTTCTTCCCATCCTGTCCCCTCCCTTCTGTAGCAGAGGTGGTATTACCATAATAAAATTGTGAAATTATGTGATAAAAAGCATTTGGAATTGCTACAGAGAAGAAAAAGCAATATGCATTTACATTATGTAAGAAATACAGTACATTCTTTATAATATTTAGCCAAACCACATGAAAATGCTGACATTTGATCATTTTTTACTTACATAAACAAGAATTTGATATGTTTCAATCTAATAGAATGATTTGCATGTTGAGTTCAAAGAGGGAGACAGACTTCATCTTTTTGCTATTGACTTTTTTCCCTTCTCCTCCTTTTGAATCTCAAGGTAAGAATCAGACAAACACATAATGTGGGTGTCTATGCTACCCTGTTAGCCCCAGAAAGACTATGGAAGCACAAAGCTACAAAGTAAATCATTCAGCAATGCTGGAGTGAAAGTCAGGGTTACTTTCTGTGTCCCAAGAATATAGACATCACTGATGACAGTACCCTGAACAAGTCATTTCCCTTTTGTTTGCCAACTGATCACTGGGATTAAATTGGGGAGCCTGCCCACCACTCCTGGAATGTTGTAAAGACCCATGAGACTCCCTGTAGAGCAAACATTCTGGATTCTTGGCTGGGGAGATCTGTTAAAGCCAATGAATTATTTTAACCGAAATCAATTTGCAGGAATAACAGAACACTACACATTAGGCACACACATGTCAATTATTTATGAAACGTCAAAAAGCACTTGTGAAACACAAATGACACCAAGATAGACAGGGATCCTGCCCTCTGTAGAACTACAGAAACTCATGTGAACTGTACCTGCCAGTGTTCTACGAGCTTTCCACATGCTGTCTCCTTTAATACTTAATGTAAGCTTATGAGGCAACATTTTTTATTTCAATTTCTCAGATGAAAATTCTTATACTTTATTAGTTGACTCTCACAGGATGTAAGTAGAAGAGCCCAGAATTCACATCCATACTTGTTATTTCCCCAATCTGTGCCCTTTCTTTTCCAGGGCTTTGCCATGTGCCTAATCATGTTCCTGGAGTGTCCAGTCCTAGAAGCATGGCATGTCTGTTATCACCACCACCAAGAAACCAAGAAACAGTGAGTGAGTGCTTGTGGGTATATGCAAAGCATGGTCAGAGGGAACAATTTGAGCAAAGACATAGAATTCAAGAGGATGCTTGGCCTGCTTGAGAACTGAAACAGGGCTGCTGGGGCTGAACACAATGCAGAAAGAACTTCTTTGGTCCAGGGTGATCCCATCACTCAAAAACCCAACTATGTATCACAGGCAACAATATAGCACAACCAGAAGGCAAATGAGTTGTAAAAATTATTTGATGCTTGATATTCTTCACTAACAGTTACACACTCATAATTAGTTCAAATTGAAAATGGACATTTTAATAGAAATATAACTAAGTATGGGCCAGATGCTCCATTGGGTGCTTATCTTTGTTGCTGTCCTCTAGCTCAAATTGCAGACTGAATTTGCTCATAGAGTTGTGGAACACATTCTTGTTCCTCATCAAGCTCTCCTGCATTAATACTGAGCTATGAGATGAAAGCCTCATTATTGCGGGAGTGCACATTGCTTCAGCTGTCCAGAGCAAGTCCTGCTTATATTTGTCTGTATGTGTGCGCTTGGGAATGTTTGGGTGTGTGTGTTTCTGCCTAAAGCAGTTCTGTGTCTATTTCTTTGTTGTTGCCATGTTCTAAAAGTTTCTCTCTTGTTCTTTAATTCAGGTGTTTCTCAAATAAATTAAGACAACAATTGAAGTGGATCTGGAAAATCATGCTTGGCCTGGCTTCCTTAGCAGTTCTATATAATATGGCCATGATATCAATCTTTACTGACTGAGTAGTGGATCCATGGAATGTTAACAGCTGTTATAGCAACAAGCTAAGGACATTTGGCAGATGGCACATAAAATTCTAGAGATAAAATTTCAGGAACAAAAGGGAGAGCTTTAAAGCTAAGATAGTGGAGTTTCCAAGCAGCCAATATTTTTGAATTCTGACTCTTCATTTAAAAAGAATGGGGTGTTTCTTTATTACTTTTTCATTATCCATTATCCAGGGTATTCCCTGTGATTCATTCATTTATCTCTTTGTTCATTCTCATATTATTCCTATTCCTAGTAGTATCTAGTGTTCAGTGCTTTTCTTCGAAGGTCCTGCTGAAATTTTGCTGAATAGTTTAAATTGCTACAACATCCCTTGTATATTGCTATAATTTGTCTTTAACAAATGGAAGAAAATAGTCCAAAGTATAAAATGGTCACTGAAAGAAAGAGGCCCTTTCATTCCCTTGTTTCTTTTTCAAACTCACTCGTACAAACAACTCCTCAGAGCAATCTTGGCAGTCAGAGACATCGTATGCAGACGTTAAGGCCTAGACCCACCACCTGTCCCTGCTGTGACTCATAATATAAACATAGACCCTCTGTGTAGCTTGTTTCCTAGAATTTTAAAACATAACCCACAGCTGATGTCTTCCTTTCTAAGAGGCCCTTTCATGAGATGGGCCAAAGAGCCCATGGTCCAGCGAAGCCTTGCATGATTTTTAATCTTGAGAGACTTCACAAACTTATCTTTCTCCAATTGTATCAGTACAATCTGAACCACTATCTTTCCTGGATCCCTACAGAGTCACTTACCGCATCATCGATTTCGTTTCTGCCACAAAGATCCCACCTCTTCTCCTAACCCTCATCTAGTCAAGCTTTCCTGTCTCCTGGACATATGGATTCTGTTGAGTAGTTCTCAGGGCTCCGTCATCCATATCTGTGAATTAGGTGCTGCTTGACAAAATGACAAAATGTTCAGATTCAGTGGCCTCTTTCCCAGATTTGCTACTGTGTGTTTTTGGTTGCTGGCTTTTAAAATATTCTTCAGAGGCCAGGCACGGTGGCTCACGCCTGTAATCCCAGCACTTTGGGAGGCCAAGGCGGGTGGATCATGAGGTCAAGAGATCAAGACCATGCTGGTCAACTTGGTGAAACCCCATCTCTATTAAAAATACAAAAATTAGCCAGGCGTGGTGGCAGGTGCCTGTAATCCCAGCTACTCAGGAGGCTGGGGCAGGAGAATCGCTGGAACCCAGGAGGCAGAGGTTGCAGTGAGCCGAGATAGTGCCACTGCACTCCAGCCTGGCGACAGAGTGAGACTCCATCTCAACAAATAATTAAATACAAATAAAAATAAAATGATAAAATAAAATATTCTTTAGAAAGAGGCTGGGCGCAGTGGCTGACACGTGTAATCCCAGTTCTTTGGGAGGCCGAGGATCGGTGGATCACCTGAAGTCAGGAGTTCGAGAGCAGCCTGGCCAACATGATGAAAACCTGCCTCTACTAAAAGCACAAAAACTAGCCAGGTGTGGTGATGTGTGCCTGTAATCCCAGCTACACGGGAGGCTGGGACAAGAGAATCACTTGAACCTGGGAAGTGGAGGTTGCAGTGAGCTGAGATCACACCACTGCATTCCAGCCTGGACAACAGAGTGAGACTCAAAAAAAAAAAAAAAAAAAAAAAAAGAAAGAAAGAAAGAAAGAAAGAAAGAGGATAGTATAAATCTCTCTTTTTTTATTATTATACTTCAAGTTCTAGGGTACATGTGCACAATGTGCAGGTTTGTTACATATGTATACATGTTCCATGTTGGTGTGCTGCACCCATTAACTCGTCATTTACATTAGGTATATCTCCTAATGCTATCCCTCCTCCCCCTCAAAAATAGGCCCCGGTGTGTGATGTTCCCCTTCCTGTGTCCAAGTGATCTCATTGTTCAATTCCCACCTATGAGTGAGAACATGCGGTGTTTGGTTTTCTGTTCTTGTGATAGTTTGCTGAGAATGATGGTTTCCAGCTGCATCCATGTCCCTACAAAGGACACAAACTCATCCTTTTTTATGGCTGCATAGTATTCCATCGTGTATATGTGCCACATTTTCTTAATCCAGTCTGTCACTGATGGACAAAATCTCTTAAACTATTGTCCCTAAGAAAACTGTAACTCATTGAGAATGAAAAACCCCACCCAGTTCTCAGCTTTGTGTAAACAGTTTCAGAAAAATATAGAGTGGACAGAAAGAACAGAAGACCTAACAAAGAATTTAAGAATTTGGCAGGCTGACCAGGGAGTGGGCCTTCTGAAAGAATTATATTGGTTGTTCCATATCCGTTTTGACCATCTAGCCCAGGAGTTGTCAAGCTTTTTTCAGTCAAGAACCAGGCTGTAAATATTTTGGTCTTTTGGGGTCGTGTAGTCTTTGTCTGAACTATTCAACTCTGTTGTTGTAGTTCAAAAACAGCCAGAGACCAAATATAAATGAGTGGGTGTGGGTAAATTCCAATAAATCTTTATGTACAAAATCAGAGGATAGATTGGGGTTGGCTCAGAGGCCATATTACAAACCCCTGATCTAGTAGATGGTACATAGATGGCACAGTCCGTACAAAAATTGAACCATGAGTAAGGGAAGGACTTGAAAGCACATGTACCTCTACATCAAAGCAATCAATATTCAAATCCTAAGTGTTGGTTGAACTATGAGATGTTATTCCTCAATTCAGCACCTCTCACTCATTGATTCATGTTATACATGGACCCTTACCATTGGTTAGTGCTCAGTATTTTTTATTGGATTTGATGCTGAGGTTTTATGAGTACCTCTAAATCGCTACAACATCTCTTGGAAGCTGGAATCATTATCTCTTCACAAGTGGAAAGGGCTCAGGACCCTAAAAGGTAACAGGGAAAAAAAGAGTTTTTATTTATTAACTCTTGGCACTACTATTGTAAATAACTAGCACAGTAAACAGCATTCAGAAGTAATATTCCAGACCAGCCACCTATTTCTACTGCTACTGCAAAATACAAACATAAATAACCCCAGGATTCATTTTCTAGTTAGGAGTATTCTTGACTTTTTAACCTATAAAGGTGGCTAATATTATGTTAGTGTTAGAATAAAACCTCAAATTTTGAATGTCATATAAAGAATGAAATAAGAGATAATAATGATAACATTTTATTTTTTTCCTTCTTAAATTAATTACAAGATTTACCTAATCATAATACTATAATTTCTACTCTTAAGGAATCCTACCTTCTACATTTAAACACACTGGCCACTATTTACATACATATTGTGTAGATTTTACTTGTTTGCCTTTTTACTTCAAAGTTAAGGGAAGAGGGTTTGCTTTAACAATATGAGAGAAATGTTGTCAGCTTACATTTTCTGCTTATGCAGATCTTATTTTGGTCTTGAGTATCCACTGATTAATTTTCAGCCTGATACATTGCCTGTGATGGGACAGATGGATACACAGTTCTCTTAGATATTTTGCCCTCATTTTCTGGAGTTGGACATAAGGTCTGGAGTGCAGTGTCTTATATAGTATGACAGTGTTGTTAGGGGGAGCATTCTGGTATCCAAATCTCTTGTCCAAGAAGGAATCTGCTGAGATATCCCATATGTTGCTTGGTCATGTGTTTATACCAGTGCATGGCATTCCATGGGTATTGGAATTAATTATCGGTAATACACAGTCCTTTGCAACAAAGTTGGACCTACTGTCTCTGTACCAGGCTTTTTCTGATTACCTAGTCATCTTTCTCATTACCAGCCCTCACTTATCTACAAGAATGCTGTGTAGTCTGGTGCTTCACGATAGCCATCTTCCCTTGCAGATACCTTTTCTTTAGAGGCCAGCGATCCAGCTTATCTAGAAGCGTTTGGGTCATTTTACAACTCATTTCATTCTTCTTGTGTCTTTCCTAAGTAATTCCACCTCATGAGTCATACTTATGCCATCTATTCCTCAGTTTTCTTCCAAAAATATCTTTCCACATTTTCCCTAGGACTTCTAACATCTGCTTTTATCCCAGCCCTCCTAATATGTCTCCTGGACACAGCTTAGAGTTTGCTCAATAAATGCAAGTGCCTTTCATCTCTGACACTATAGAATTGCCTTAGTTGGAGGAATGGTACAAATCTTCAGTAATACACGTAGTGATTATTATTATTATTATTATTATTATTATTATTATTATTATTTTAGACAGAGTCTCACTATGTCATCAGGCTGGAGTGCAGTGGCGCAATCTCGACTCACTGCCACCTTCGCCTCCTGGGTTAAAGCAGTTCTCATACCTCAGCCTCCTGAGTAGCTGGGATTACAGGCATGTGCCACCACACCCAGCTAATTTTTCTATTTTTAGTAGAGACAAGGTTTCACCATGTTGGCCAGGATGGGCTCGATCTCCTGACCTCGTGATCTGCCCACCCCAGCCTCCCAAAGTGCTAGGATTACAAACTTGAGCCACTTCGCCCAGCCAGTTATCTTCATCTTTAGACCCAGAGTTGGATAACGATTAACATTACCAGTAGATTGTTATTCTTTGATTCTCAAGTTGTACGCTTACTTCCAAATTATTTTAGGGGTTTGGGAAAGCACCTAAATGTAGCTCCAAGGTATTTATATTATTCCCTTTATCATTCTTCTTTAAAAAAATTGATTACAATCTTATGGCCCATTACATCAAAGGGGTTTCGAAAACGGTTGTATTCTCCTAATCACTAGATGAAGAATTTGGGGAAGTATTTATCTACTTACCTGGTAGGTTTTCTTATTGCAAGGCTGTTCAATCCCAAGTCCCTCATAGCATGCTTGTTGCCATCCTGCATGCTATTTTCTCTTGCAGCGGCCCTTTCTCTCAGAGAAAAGCAGGACATTTTGACCAGGCTGACTTAATGCAGCTGTTATGCAAAGGCTACTTCAAAATGTCAGTGTTGAATGTCAAAAGACTGGTTTTTATTACCAAGCTATGCATGCAACAGCCATCCCTGACCCTCACCCTATCCTTGACCCTTTTTTCCAGAGAACAGACTGGTTTTTCTCTTAACACTTTCCACTTTAGTGTCTGTGGTAAGTCTCTGTGGGAGCTGGGGCTATTTTTCAAGCACTCTATCCGGTCAGCTTCTCAGTGGAAAGTCTTACATGAGATTTCCTCCACTATTCGCATCTTGATGAGACCACTGGCATTGTTCCTGCATCTGATTTACATACTCTGGGGATTTACACTTTCCCATTTTTTGTTTTCTTTTTTGAAGTAATGCCAATTCTTGAAAATGGCTGTAGGTACACCTTTCATGTCATCAATGTGTGTCCTCACTCTTTTAACGTTTTACATATAATATCTCTGAAATTATATCTTCATCTATATTGCATGGGGCCAAAAAGGAATTTACAGCATGTTAAATTTATTGGATATTATATCATCTAGGCTTATATTAATATACCCTGGTAATTTCTGATGAAAATACATCGTTATTATTTAATTATTATTACACAAATAGTACATGTTCATTATGGAACGTTTAGAAAACATGAAAGCAAAAAGGGAAAAATCATTAATTTGCATTTCCCCTAATTGTTGGTCTTCTTTTTTTTTTCTTTTTATTTTATTTTTTTATTATACTTTAAGTTCTAGGGTACATGTGCACAACGTGCAGGTTTGTTACATATGTATACTTGTGCCATGTTGGTGTGCTGCACCCATCAACTCGTCTGCACCCATCAATTCATCATTTATATCATGTATAACTCCCCAGTGCAATCCCTCCCGCTCCCCATGATAGGCCCCAGTGTGTGATGTTCCCCTTCCCGAGTCCA
>NC_045445.1:52064070-52087544 GCF_002776525.5 Piliocolobus tephrosceles
GAACCTAATAACCAGTGTGATAGTATTAAGAGATGAGGCCTTTGAGAGGTGGTTAAGTCAGATGAAGGCTCTACCCTCATGAATAAGATGAGTCCCGTTAGAAGAGAGGCTGGAGCAAACTCCCTTAGCCCATTCTGTCATGTGAGGACACAGTAGCAAGGCACTATCTATGAAGCAGGGGAACCCTCACCAGATACCACATTTGCTGGCACCCTGGTCTTGGACTTCCCAGCCTCTAGAACTGTGAGCAATGTGTTTCTGTTGTTTATGAATTACCCAGTGTAAGGTATTTTGTTATATAGTAGCCCCAGTGGACTAAGACACCATCCATGTACCTCTGAGATGTCTCTCATCAGTCCACTCCTACCAGATGCCACTCCCGCCTACCTTGCCCAGGCCATCTCCCTTCTGGATATCTGCAGCAGCCTCCTCTGCTGTGGGGTGGGGGTGGGGACAACTCCAATACACTACAGTCAAAGACACCTTCCTAAAATCTGGGTGCTTCCATGTCTGACCGAGAACATCTCAATGTCTGGCTTCCCAATGTATTGGGGACAAGGTCCAATCAACTTTAATATGATAGACAGAACCTTCCACTGCCCTGCCCCTGCCTACTACTTTATCTTCACTGCTTTGGCCATACTGAACTTTTCTAAGATCTCTGAATGCATACTGCTCTCTCTCACCTCCTAGCTTTTGCACATGTCATGGTTCTACCGGGACATGACCTTTCTTCCCTTTCATTGGACTGGTCCCAATTCAACCTTGACTGGTGTGTTGGGTGTGTGTATATTTTGCTGTCATACCTGTACAGGCCGTGTTTTGATTGTGTCCTCCAATCCAATCATCATATCCATTGTGGCTGGCTTTTACTGGTTTAGCTTTTAGAGGAAAATCTTATTTCTAAATTCTTGGGGGGGGGGTGTGTGTGTGTGTGTGTACCTCACTGAAACTCCCCTCTACCAAAGTTATACATCTACTTTCAGTTCTTAAAATATGGACTACAGGTGCATGGTCTCTGTCCCATCAAACTTGGACATATGTATGAATACATGTGTATTTCCCTCTTTAAAAAAAAAAAAAAAAAAAAAAAACTTGGTGCTGGGTGCGGTGCTCAGGCCTGTAATCCCAGCACTTTGAGAGGCTGAGGTGGGTGGATCACGAGGTCAGGAGTTCGAGACCAACCTGGCCAACATAGTGAAACCCCGTCTCTATGAAAAATACAAAAATTAGCCAGGTGTGGTGGCATGTGCCTGTAGTCCCAGCTATGCAGGAAGCTGAGGCAGGAGAATCGCTTGAACCCGGGAGGCAGAGGTTGCAGTGAGCCGAGATCCCGCCATTGCACTCCAATCTGGATGACAGAGTGAGACCCTGTCTCAAGAAAAGGAAAAAAAAATAACTTGGTTAAAGGATAATTTAATAATTTTATGCCAGAGACTGGGTTAAACCCTTTATCTCTAGCTATGCATTCCTTTAATCATCTACTGTGCTTTTTCATTAATGGTTTTTTTTGATGCTTAAGAATATTTGTGGTCTCATGTTTCTTCAAAGAACTGCATACTAATTATGAGTTTTGGTCTTTCTAGTCAGATCATATAACTACAAATCCTGCTACTGTTGCCATTAGTATGACTTTGAGCAAGCTACTTAATCTCTTTATGTATGTTAGGATGCATATGTATATACATACCTTCCACTGCCCTGCTAAAAGGTTGTTTGTTATCCAGTTGTACATACATAAAGAGGATAACAAACAACCTTTTAGCAGGGCAGTGGAAGATATAACAAACGACCTTTCCCATAGGGCGGTTATGAGGTATATATGATACAATGAGTGTAAAATGCTTAGAGCCTAACACATAATAAATGCTGGGTAAATTTTAACCAACGTTGTCAACCTAGATGTTGCTTTCCTTCGCTTATGCCTTTTCTTCCAGAGAATAGAACAGCTACTTTCTCTGCATTTTAGAATCTGTAGCCATTGGCTCTCTTCCAATGCTATTTTCTCAAATGTACCTTATTCTCTCAGCTTCGCATCTTTCTTAACTGAGAATTAAGTACATCCAAAGATTATTACAGGTTCAGAGTCCACAAAGTAATTAAAGAGAACTGGTCAATGTTTAATTATAAAAATACTAATTTTGGAATTAATTATTTCTATGATTTTGGGCATTATGAATCTAATGTCTGGCTAGGATGAGAGTGATAGAAATTTATTTTTCAAATAAAATTTGCTGTATCATATGTTTGGGTTCATTTGTTGAAATATAATAATAATTACAGAAAAATCTGATAATATGTTCTAAGTACTCATTAAAATCTCTCTCTCCCGCCATCTGCTAATTAGATGACATTTTAAGGTAGGATGGCTTTCAATGACCAGCCAACTGCAAAATCAGTTTCCTTTGTGCCTTTCATTCTCTGCTAATTGAGTTAGAATAATCACATCATTAAGAAGTTTCTATGGGCAACCAGCCCTCAGAGAAGTTGAATGAAGGTGAGGCACAGAAGAGGCATTTAGAAGCATGGACATTTAAGCTACTCCCCTTATCCTGTGACTCAGTGCATCAAGGTATCAGGATTCTCTGGAAACCAGAAAGCCCTGGTTTCAGAATGCACCTTAATTAATCAATGACACTGCTTCTTTTAGGTTTAGGGATGGCTCAAGGCCATATTCATCAAGAAGAAACTCTTGAGATTAAGAGCAGGAAAGAAAAAGAGTGAGAAAAAGAGAAAGCATGAAAGGGACAGACAGAAATTGAGAGGGAGGGAGAGAAAAACATAGTTTATAGTTAAGTTCATGCTGTATACTTGCTTTATCCTAAAATTTGGGTCTGTGCCTTCTTGATTCCTAGTAAAATACCCTGATTACCTTCCAAAAACTTTTAAATTGAAATATTTTAAAGAATTTCTAGAATTTAGTTGAATTTTTTAAAAAAAAAAACGTTCTCTGGAAGTGGCTTGTAGCAGATGAGCCTGGATTGAGTGTTGGGGGTACATTGGGTAGATCCTAAAGTAGGAAATATTTGACAAGCATGGTCCTAAATCAGAAAATATTGATATTAAGACTTGTGTCCTGGGGCTGGTTGAATACTTGGATACTTATTTAGTACCCAGTGTGTATGTGGAACGGGGATGGCTGAAACGAGATGGGATGCTGAAGCAACCTCTGCTTCTTCCGTGTCACTAATCCCATCCTATGTCTTCTGAAGTACCTCTGCAATCCCTAATGCCTAATCTCTGTCTGTCTATCTGCCTAGGGAATGAGGACAAGCTGAAAGCCTGGCCTCTCAGTTTTGTCTCCCATTCCTTGACTACTTTCTTATTCTCCACCCAGTCTACCTTCACATACCCCCAGTTGTGAGTCGGTCAGGTGGATGTTTCTGGTCAATGAGATGTACGAAGGGGGAGAGCATTAGCGGAGCCATGAAAGAAATGGAATTTCAAGTGTGAAAAGTTTGACAAGCATGGCCATGAATAAAGAACTGCAAGTATTTGTTCCCTAAGCTGTTAATATTTGTCCAGTTATCTTTTCTAAAAAAAAATTTTGCTTTGTACATAATAGGTGTATGCATTTAAAGAGTACATGAGATATTTTGATACAGGCATACAATGAATAATAATCACATCAGGGTAAATGGAGATATCCATCACCTCAAGCATTTATTCTTTGTCTTATAAATCCAATTATATCCTTTTATTTAATTAAAAGTGTACAATTAAATTAATTTTGACCGTAGTCACTCTATCGTGCTAGCAAATACTAGTTATTATTCATTCTTTCTAACTAGTTTTTGTACCCTTTAATGATCCCCACTTCCCTCCCCCAACCCTCCCACTTCTCTTCCCAGCCTCTGGTAACTATCCTTCTAAACTCTCTATCTCCATGAGTTCAATTATTTTAATTTTCAGCTCTGACAAATAAGTGAGAACATGCAAAGTTTGCATTTCTGTGCCGGGCTTATTTCACTTAACATAATGATCTCATCATCCATGAATCATCCATGTTGTTGCAGAATCATCCATGTTGTTGCAGATGACAGGATTTCATTCTTTCTTATGGCTGAATAGTACTCCATTGTGTACATGTACCACATTTGTTTTATCCATTCTTCCATTGACGACACTTAGGTTGCATTCAAATCTTAGCTATTGTAAACAGTGCTGCAACAAACAAGAGTGCAGATATCTCTTTGATATACTGATTTCCTTTCTCTTGGGTATATACCTAGGAGTGGAATTGCTGCACCATATAATAGCTTTATTTTAATTTTTTGAGGAACCTTCAAACGGTTCTCCAGAGTGGTTGTACTAATTTACATTCCCACCAACATAAAAGGTTCCCCTTTTTTCCACATTCTTGCCAGTATTCGTTATTGCCTTTTATTTTTATATAAGTTTTAGTTTTAATTTTTGTGAGTTCATAGTAGGTGTTTATATTTACGGGGTACATGAGATGTTTTGATACAGGGACGCAATGTGAAATAAGCACATCATGGAGAATGGGGTATCCATGCCCTCAAACATTTATCCTTTGAGTTACAAATCATCCTATTACACTCAGTTATTTTAAAATATATTATTAAGTTATTATTTACTATAGTCACCCTGTCGTGCTATCAAATAGTAGATCTTATTCATTTTTTCTAACTAGGTTTTTGTACCCATTAAGCATCCCCACCTCCCCCCTCAGTTCCCAACTACCTTTCTCAGCTTCTGGTAACCATCCTTCTGCTCTTTATGTTCATGAGTTCAATTCTTTTGATTTTTAGATCCCACAAATAAGTGAGAACAGAATGAGAGAAAATGTGATTTTTATTTTTTATTTTATTTGAGATGAAGTCTTGCTTTGTTGCCCAGGCAGGAGTGCGATAGTTTGCTGAGAATGATGGTTTCCAGCTGCATCCATGTCCCTGCATAGGACATGAATTCATCCTTTTTTATGGCTGCATAGTATTCCATGATGTCTATGTGCCACATTTTCTTAATCTAGTCTATCATTGATGGACATTTGGGTTGGTTCCAAGTATTTTCTATTGTGAATAGTGCCACAATAAACATACATGTGCATGTTTCTTTATACCAGCATAATTTATAATCCTTTCGGTATACACCCAGTAATGGGATGGCTGGGTCAAATGGTAATTCTAGTTCTAGATCCTTGAGGAATCACCACACTGTCTTCCACAATGGTTGAACTAGTTTACAGTCCCACCAACAGTGTAAAAGTGTTCCTATTTCTCCACATCCTCTCCAGCACCTGTTGTTTCCTGACTTTTTAATGATCACCATTCTAACTGGTGTGAGATGGTATCTCATTGTGCTTTTGATTTGCATTTCTCTGATGACCAGTAATTATGAGCATTTTTTTTCATGTGTCTGTTGGCCGCATAAATGTCTTCTTTTGAGAAGTGTCTGTTCATATCCTTCGCCCACTTTTTAATGGGGTTGTTTTTTTCTTGTAAATTTATTTGAGTTCTTTGTAGATTCTGGATATTAGCCCTTTATCAGATGAGTAGATTGTAAAAATTTTCTCCCATTCTGTAGGTTGGTTGTTCACTCTGATAGTAGTTTCTTTTGCTGTGCAGAAGCTCTTTAGTTTAATGAGATCCCATTTGTCAATTTTAGCTTTTGTTGCCACTGCTTTTGGTGTTTTAGACATGAAGTCCTTGTCCATGCCTATGTCCTGAATGGTATTGCCTAGGTTTTCTTCCAGGATTTTTGTGATTTTAGGTCTAATATTTAAGTCTTTAATCCATCTTGAATTAATTTTTGTATAAGGTGTAAGGAAGAGATCCAGTTTCAGCTTTCTACATATGGCTAGCTAGTTTTCCTAGCACCACTTATTAAATATGGAATCCTTTCCCCATTTCTTGTTTTTGTCAGGTTTGTCAAAGATCAGTTGGCTGTAGATGTGTGGTATTATTTCTGAGGGCTCTGTTCTGTTCCATTGGTCTATATCTCTGTTTTGGTACCAGTACCATGCTGTTTTGGTTACTGTAGCCTTGTAGGATAGTTTGAAGTCAGGTAGTGTGATGCCTCCAGTTTTGTTCTTTTGGCTTAGGATTGTCTTGGCAATGCGGGGTCTTTTTTTGGTTCCATATGAACTTTAAAGTAGTTTTTTCCAGTTCTGTGAAGAAAGTCATTGGTAGCTTGATGGGGATGGCATTGAATCTATAAATTACCTTGGGGAGTATGGCCATTTTCATGATATTGATTCTTCTTATCCATGAACATGGAATGTTCTTCCATTTGTTTGTCCCCTTCTATTTCGTTGAGCAGTGGTTTGTAGTTCTCCTTGAAGAGGTCCTTCACATCCCTTGTAAGTTGGATTTCTAGGTATTTTATTCTCCTTGAAGCAATCATGAATGGGAGTTCACTCATGATTTGGCTCTCTGTCTGTCTGTTATTGGTGTATAGGAATGCTTGTAATTTTTGCACATTGATTTTGTATCCTGAGACTTTGCTGAAGTTGCTTATCAGCTTAAAGAGATTTTGGGCTGAGACAATGGGGTTTTCTAAATATACAGTCATGTCATCTACAGACAGAGACAATTTGACTTCCTCTTTTCCTAAAAGAATACCTTGTATTTCTTTCTCCTGCCTGATTGCCCTGGCCAGAACTTCCAACACTATGTTGAATAGGAGTGGTGAGAGAGGGCATCCCTGTCTTGTGGCAGTTTTCAAAGGGAATGGGAATGCTTCCAGTTTTTGCCCATTCAGTATGATATTGGCTGTGGGTTTATCATAAGTAGCTCTTATTATTTTGAGATACGTCCCATCAAAACCTAATTTATTGAGAGTTTTTAGCAAGAATTTTGTATTTTTTACTAGATACAAGGTTTCTCCATCTTGGCCAGGCTGGTCTCGAACTCCTGACCTCAAGCAATCTGCCTGCCTTGGCTTCCCAAAGTGTTGTGATTACAAGCACGAGCCACCATGTGCAGTGTCATTTAGTTGGATTTAAAAAATAGTAATAAATGATTGGTTTAGCGACTGTGCCCGGCCATGAAGGTTGTCTGTCTCTGCCTGGTTTATTTTGCTTAACGTAATGATTTCTAGTTCCACTCATATTGTTGCAAACGACAGGATCTCATTAATTTTAATGGATAAATAGTACTCCATTGTGTATATGTACCACATTTTCTTTATCCATTCATTTGTTGAGGGATACTTAGGTTGCTTCCAAAATGTTAGCTGTTGTAAACAGTGCTGCAACAAACATAAGAGTGCAGATATCTCTTCAATATACTAATTTCCTTTCTTTTGGATATGTACCCAGCAATGGGATTACTGGATCATACGGGAGCTCTATTTTTAGATTTTTGAGGAACCTCCAAACTGTTCTTCCTATTGGTTATACTAATTTACATCCCTACCAACAGTATATGAGGATTCTCTTTCCTCCACATCCTTGTCAGCATTTGTTATTATCTGTCTTTTGAATATAAGCCATTTAGCCATTTAACTGATGTGTGATGTTATCTCATTGTACTTTTGATTTGCATTTCTCTGATGATCACTGATGTTGAGCACCTTTTCATATGCCTGTTTGCCATTCATATGTCTTCTTTTGAAAATTGTCTATTTAAGTCTTTTACCCTTTTTTGATCAGATTATTAGATTTTTTTCCTATATTTGAGCTCTTTATGTATTCTGGTTATTAATCCTTTGTCAGATGGGTAGTTTGCAAATATTTTCTCTCATTCTGTGGGTTGTCTCATTACTTTGTTGGTTGCTTCCCCTGGTGTATAGAAGCTTTCTAATTTGATATTATCCCATTTGTTGGTTTTTGCTTTGATTGCCAGTGCTTGTGTGATATTACTCAAGACGTTTTTGCCCAGACTTATGTCCTGGAGCGTTTCCCTGTTTTCTTGTAGTAGTTTCATATTTTGAGGTCTTAGATTTAAGTATTCAATCCATTTTGATTTGATTTTGTATACAGCAAGTGACAGAGGTCTAGTTTCATTTTTCTGCATATGGACATCCAGTTTTCCCAGTGCTATTTATTGAAGAGACTGCCTTTTCCCCTAGTGTATGTTCTTGGCACTTTTTGTTAAAAATGAGTTCAATGTAGGTGTGTGGATTTGTTTCTGGGTTCTCTATTCTGTTCCATTGGTCTATATATATGTTTTAACACCAGTACTATGTTGTTTTGGTTACTGTAGCTCTACAGTAGAAGGCAGGTAATGTGATTCCTCCAGTTTTCTTCTATTTGCTTAGGAAAGCTTTGGCTATTTGGGGCCTTTTGTGGCTCTATATAAATTTTAGGATTTTTTTTTCTATTTCTGTGAAGACTACCATTGATATTTTGATACAAATTGCATTGAATTTGGAGATTGCTTTGGGTAGTATGGACATTTTAACAATATTGATTCTTCCAATCCATGAACACGTAATATCTTTCATTTTTTTGTGTGTTCTCTTCAATTTCTTTCATCAGTGTTTTATAGTTTTCATTGTAGAGATCTTTTACTTCTTTAATCATGTTAATTCCTAGGTATTTTTTTGTATGTATGGCCATTGTAAATGGAATTAACTTTATTTCTTTTGCAGATTATTTGCTATTGGCATATAGAAATACTACTGATTTTCATATGGTGATTTTGTATCCTGCAACTTCACTGAATTTATCAGTTCTAATAGTTTTTGGTGGCACCTTTAGGTTTTCCTAAATATAATATCATATCATCTGCAAACAAGGATAATTTCATTTCCTTTCCAATTTGGATGCCCTTTATTTCTTTCTCCTCTCTGATTGCTCTAGCAAGGACTTTCTATACTATGTTAACAGTGGCGAAAGTGGGCATCCTTGCCTTGTTCCAGATCTCAGAGAAAAGGCTTTCAATTTTTTCCCATTCAATATGATACTAGCTATGGGTCTGTTATATATGGCTTTTATTATGTTAAGGTATGTTCCTTTTATCCCAAGTTTTTTGTTTTTTGCTTTTTGTTTTTTGTTCAGGAAGGGATGTTGAAATTTATCAAATGCTTTTTCATCATCAATAGAAATGATCATATGGTTTTCACCCTTCATCCTGTGGATATGATGTATCACACTGATTGATTTGCATACATTTAACCATCCTTTCATCTTAGGGATAAATCCCACTTGGTTATGATGAATGGTATTTCTAATGTATTGTTAAATTTGGTTTGCTAGTATTTTGTTGAGGATTTTTTTTGCATCAATATTCATCAGACATATTGGCCTGAAGTTTTCTTTTTCTTTCCTTTTTTTTTTTTTTTTTTTCCTGATGTGTCTTTTTCTGCTTTTGGTATCACCTTCCCTCCTTTTCTACTTTTTGGAACAGCTTGAATAGGATTGGTATTAGTTCTTCTTTAAATGTTTGGTAGAAATTCACTGTGAAGCCATTGGGTCCCAGACTTTTCTTTACTACGAGATTTTTATTGTGACTTCAATCTCATTACTTGTTAAAATTGGTCTGTTCAAGTTTTGAATTTTTTTCTCTTTCAATCTTGGTAGATTGCGTATGTCTAGGAATGTGTCCATTTCTTCTAGATTTTCCAATTTATTAGCATATTGTTGCTCACAGTAGCCACTACCGATCCTTTGAATTTCTGCAGTATCAGTTGTAATGTCTCCTTTTTCATCTCTGACTTTATTTATTTGGATTTTATCTATATTTTTCTTAGTTAATCTGGCTAAAGGTTTGTCAATTTTAACTTTTCAAAAAACCAACTTTTTGTTTGATTGATGTTTTGTGTTGTTTTCTTCATTTCAAATTTATTTATTTTTGTTCTGATCTTTATTATTTCTTTTTTTCTACTAATTTTGAGTTTGGTTTGCTCTTGCTTTTCTATTTCTTTAAGATGCATCTTTAGGTTGGTTATTGGAAGTGTTGCATCTTTTTTGATGTAGGCACTTACAGCTATAAACTTCTCTCTTGGCACTGCTTTTGCTCTATCCCAGAGGTTATGATATGTTGTGTTGCCGTTATCATTTGTTTAAAAAAAAATGTTCAATTTCCTTCTTAGTTTCTTCATTGACCCACTGGTCATTCAGAAGCATATTGTTTAATTTTTCTATGTTTGTATAGTTTCCAAAATTCTTCCTGTTATTAATTTCTAGTTTTATATCATTGTGGTCAGAGAAGATGCTTCATTATTACAACATTCTGTGTTTTCCTATGTACTTACTGTCTCCAGTGAGTTTTGTACCTTCACATCCTTTTCTTTCAGATTGAAGAACTCTCTTTAGTATTTCTTGTAAGACCGGTCTGGTATTGATTAAATCCTGCAGCTTTTGTTTGTCTGGGAAAGTCTTTATTTCTTCTTACGTTTGAAGGATATTTTCACTGGATACACTATTCTACAGTAAACTTTTTTTTTTTTTTTTTTTACTTTAGCACTTTAAATATGTCACGCCACTCTCTCCTAGCCTGTTAAGTTTCCACTAAAATGTCTGCTGCCGGACATGTTGGCGATCCATTGTATGTTTTTTGTTTTGTTTTATTTTTTTGTTTTTTGTCGTTTTTGTTTTGTTTCGTTTTGTTTCTGAGATGGAGTCTTGCTCTTTTTGCCCAGGCTGGAGTGCAGTGGTGCAATCTCAGCTCACTGCAACCTCCGCCTCCTGGGCTCAAGCAATTCTTCTGCCTCAGCCTCCCAAGTAGCTGGGATTACAGGCACCCGCCACCACGCCTGGCTAATTTTTGTATTTTTAGTAGAGACAGAGTTTCAACACGTTGGCCAGGCTGGTCTCAAACTCTTAACCTCAGGTGATCTGCCCACGTTGGCCTCCCAACGTGCTGGGATTACAGGTGTGAGTCACCATGCCCAGCCTGTTGTTTATTTTCTCTTGCTGTTTTTAGGATATTTTCTTTATTCTTGACCTTTGGGAATTTGATTATTTAATGCCATGAGGTAGTCTTCTTTGAGCTAAATCTGCTTTGTGCTCTATAACCTAGTTATACTTGGATATTGATATCTTTCTCCAGGTTTGGGAAATTCTTTGTTATTAGCCTTTTGAATAAACTTCCTACTCCTCTTTCTCTACTTCCTCTTTAAGGCAACCCACTCTTAGATTTGCCCTTTTGAGACTATTTTCCAGATCCTGTAGGCATGCTTCATTGTTTTTATTCTTTTTTCTTTCATCTCCTCTGTTTATTTATTTATTTATTTATTTGAGATGGAGTCTCGCTCTGTCACTCAGGCTGGAGTGCTGTGGCCTGATCTCAGCTCACTGCAAGCTCCGCCTCCCGGGTTCACACCATTCTCCTGCCTCAGCCTCACGGGTAGCTGGGACTACAGGCGCCACCACCTCGCCCGGCTAGTTTTTTGTAGTTTTCAGTAGAGACGGGGTTTCACCATGTTAGTCAGGATGGTCTCGATCTCCTGACCTCGTGATCCACCCGTCTCAGCCTCCGAAAGTGCTGGGATTACAGGCTTGAGCCACCGCGCCCGGCCTCCTCTGTTTATTTTCAAATAGCTTATCTTCAAGCTCACTAATTCTTTCTTTTACTTGATCAATTCTGCTATTAAAATACTCGGATGCATTCTCTAGGATGCATATTATGTTATTCTTGCATTGCTATAAAGAAATACCTGAGTCTGGGGAATTTATAAAGAAAAGAAAATTAATTGGTTCACGGTTCTCCAGGCTTTACAGGAATCATGGTACTGGCATATGCTTCTGCAGAGACCTCAGGAAGCAAGCTTACAATCATGGCAGAAGGTAAAATGGGAGCAAGCACTTCACATGGTGAAAGCAGGGGCGAGAGAAAGAGAGAGAGCCTGGGCTAGGAGGTGCCACACACTTTTAAACCAACAGACCTTGTGTGAACTCAGAAGGAGAGCTCACTTATCACCAAGGGGATGTCCCAAGACATTCATGAGGGATTCATCCCCATGATCTAAACACCTCCCACCAGATCCCACCTCCAATACAAGGGATTACAATTCAGCATGAGATTTGGGTAGTGACAAATATCCAACCTATATCAGTATGTCAGTTGCAGTTTTCAACCCTAGAATTCCTGCTTAATGCTTTTTAATGATTTCAATCTGTTTGTTAAGTTGATCTGATAGAATTCTGAATTCCTTCTGTGTTATCTTGAATTTTATTGAGTTTCCTCAAAACAGCTGTTTTGAATTCTCTGTCTGAATGGTCACATATCTCTGTTTCTCCAGGATTGGTCCCTGGTGCCTTATTTAGTTCATTTGGTACAGTCCTGTTTTCCTGTATGGCCTTAATGTTTGTAGATATTTATGTTTGAGCATTGAAGAGTTAGGTGTTTATTGTAGTCTTTGCAGTCTGGGCTTGTTTGTACCCATCCTTCTTGGTAAGGTTTTCTAGGAATTTGAGATGACTTGGGTGTTGTGATCTAAGCCACATTTGCATTAAGAGGCACCCCAATCCTAGGAACACTGTGGTTCATGCAGACTCATAGAGGTACCGCCTTGATGGTTTTGGATAAGATCTAGAAGAATTCTCCCAATGTCCAGGCAGAGACTCGTGTTCTCTTCCCTTACTTTCTCCCAAACAAATGGAGTCTCTCTTTCTCTCTATTCTGAGCTGCCTGGAGCTGGGGGTGAAGTGACATGAGCACCTTTGTGGCCACCATCACTGGGATTGTGCTGGGTAAGACCTAAATCCAGTGCAGCACTGGGTCTTGTCCAAGGCCCACTGTAACCATTACCTGGCTACTGTCTATGTTCACTCAAGGCCTTGAGGCTATATAATCAGCAGGTGGTGGAGCAGAATTGTGTCCCTCCCTTCAGGGTGTCAATTTATCCCAGGTCCTGGGCAGATCGAGAGGTACCATCCAAGAATAGGAACTAAAGTCAAAAACCTTAGAGATCTACCTGGTGTTCTACTGTACTGCAGCTGAGCTAGCACTCAAACCATGAGACACTGTTCTTCTCCCTCTTCCCTCCCCTTTCCACATGCAGAAGAGTATCACGCCATGGCCATCTCCACCATAGGCCCATGGTGGGTACTGCCAGGCTACTGTCAATGTTCCCTTAAGGCCCAAGGGCTCTTCACTCAGCTTGTAGCGAATGCTAACTGGCCTGGGGCTCACCCTTCAGGGAAGTGGGCTCCCCTTTGGCCCAGGGCAGGTCCAGAAATGGTGTCAAAGAGCCAAGGCCTTGAACTGGGGACCCCAAGCACATGCTTGGTGCTCCACCCCGCTGTGGCCGAGCATGTACCTAAGGTGCAAGGGAAAGTCTCCTTTACTTTTTCCTCCATTTTTCTCAAGAAGAAGGTGTCTTTCTCCATAGCCAGCACAGCTGGTAGTGTGCTGAGTCTCACTTGAAGTCAAGAAGTCTCAGAGATTCACCCAAGGCCCATGGCGAACTACCAGGGTATTGCTGCTGGTTATTCAGAGCCTAATGGCTCTTCAAACAGCAAGTGATAGGTCCTGCCAGAACAAGGTCCTTCCCTTCAAGGAAGCAGGTTCCCTTCTGGCCCATGGTATGTCTAAAAATGTCATCTGGGAGCTAGGGCCTCAGGACTCTGCCTGGTACCCTATCCTGCTGTGGCTGAGATGATATCCAAGATGCAGGACTAAGTCCTCTTTGCTCTTTCCTCTCCTCTCCTAAAGTGGAATGTAGGGGTCTTTTTGGAGTCGTGAGCTGTGCAGCCTGGGGTTGAGGAAGGGGTGGCACAAGCACTCCCTTAGCTGCCCAGGCTGATGTCTCAGTAGGTCACATGTCCCCCAAGTCTTCTGGCTCTGAACCCTGTTCAGCACTATGACTTGGCTAGGAATAGCAGTACTTGTGGCATAGACTGCCTCTCAACTTCATTTAGGGCCCCAAAGCACTTTAGCCTGCAGTGACAGGACTTGCCAGAACTGGAGTTCCAACCACTGGGAAGGGCAATTCTCCTCTGGCTAGGGCTGGTTTAAATGCTCCCTCATAGGTGGGCATCAGCTGGGTTCAGCCTGGTTTTACTTTCTGCTGTGACATTGTAGCACTGAGTTCAACACAATATGTCACAATTCCTGTGCTCTCCCTCTCCCAAGTGCACAGATTCTCTCTCTGTGCCACACAGCTGCTGCCATGGGATGAGGGAAGTGTGGTGTCCATAATTCAAAACTATCTTTCTTACCCTTTTCTGTGCCTCTTTCAGCTATGTAAAGTAAAAACCAGGCATTGTGAGTGCTCACATGATTTGGTTATTATGAAAGGGCTTTTTTGTGTAGATAGTTTTAAAATTGGTATCCTTGTAGAAAGGATGATTGGTGGAGCCTTCTATTTGGCCATCTTGTTCCACCCTATCTGTCTAGTTATATCTTCAGGGATGAGCTACCTCAGCCTTTCCCATTCTTTTTTCCCCATCCCTTCATACTGTTATAATTGCTGACTGTACGTTGATTTGTGACAGAAGAAAAATGTAGATAGAAACAGGTGTCATGGAATCCCCTAAGAGCAAAATCACACAGTAGTAAACTGGAAAACCAGGGCCCTGCGTCATGAATAACATTGGAGCCAATAGCAATCTGCAGTGTCTTTTACTGTCTGTGTGTCTGTACATAAAGAACAATCGGGACATCTCTGCATAGTTTCAGCAAGTATTTGAAACAGAGTCACCCTGTACATAAGAAAATAGGACCATGATCCCAGCTGGCAGCCAGTCCCACTAGGGCTCTAAATTAGGACTGAACCCAAGGTAGCGAACTGGGGAGGAAAGGGATAAGGACAGAGATTCAAGAAAAAGAGAACACAGTCAGCCCTCCAAATCCACCAGTTCTGTGTCTATGGATTCAATCAACTGAAGATTGAAAATATTCAGGAAAAAAACAATAAAAAATAACAATACAATAATAAAAATAACACAGATTAAAAACCAATACAATATAGCAACTATTTACATAGCATTTGCATTGTATTAGGCATTACAAAGAGTCTAAAGATAATTTAAACAACATCAGAGGATGTGCCTAGGTTATATGCAAATGCCACACCATTTTACTTTTTTACTAAATTTTTTTATTTGTATATATTTATGGAGTATGAATGTAGTTTTGTCACATAGCTATATTCCATAATAGTGAGGTCTTGGTTTTTAGTGTACCCATTAGAAGAATAACATACACTGTACCCATTAAGTAATTTCTCGTCATCTACCTCCCTCAACTTCCCATCTTTCTGAGTTTCCATTGTCTATTATCACATTCTATGTCCGTGTGCACACATTATTTAGTTCCCACTTATAAGTGAGAACATTCGGCATTTGTCTTTTTGTACACCATTTTATATTGGAGACCTGAGCATCCATGGATTTTGGTATCCACAGAGGTGAGAATGGAGGAATAGGGTGACGGTGCCCTGGAATTAATTCTCCACAGATACGGAGGGACAATTGTACAAATGCCTTGGGTTTTGTCTGCGTGCCATGTCCTCTGCTAGTCCTATCCCATGAGGATGCTGAAAATCTTCACAAACTTCATGAGGTTTCCTGGTTCTCAGTCTTGGATAGCAGAGTCCAGCCATGTCCTTAACAGCTTCCTCTCCATCCAGGAGCACTGGGTTTGGTTCTCCGTCTTCAGCTCTCCTATCCTTCCCTCCTGCTTCAAAGAAAGCTCACTGATACGCTCCTGGGCTTGCTTTTGCTTTTCTTTTTACCTGCAACTTTGAACTTGAATATTTAGATCTATTCTGGTTCCCATTTTCTTAGAGAATAGCCTCAGTTACTCAACCCAGTGACAAGGCAATAGGATACCAAGGCAGTTTAGTAGGTGCAACTAAGTATAAAGAAAAAGAAAAGAAATTAATTCCACATTAGTTAGTCATAATCTAAGCACCTTTTTATATAGTAGAAAAACCTCTGTATAAACAGTCTCGGTTTCTCTTTAACTGGAAACTTCCAGGACATATGGCTAAGAAGAGTGGAGACCAGCTGGAGACCAGCCTTCAGCCATCTATAACTTGATTAGTGTGTATGTGTGTTGGGGGGTGGAACAATATAAGAAGGGAAGTCACAAGAGGAGTAAGAGTTAAGATGATAAACATTTAAAGACCACCAACCAGAATCAGGAACTAGAGTATTGAGATCACTGTTCTGAGCTGATCCTTTCACTGTTTCTGGTCTGGGCTTGGAGACAGCCACTTCGCTTTCAGGGATTGCTGTCAGTGAGTTGTTAAGGACGTGCAGATCTGAGTCCCAACACCAGCCATGCCCTTACTAGTTCATTCATCCACAGGCATCAAGAAAGGCTTCTGCTCCATCAGAGACCTACTGCAGATCATACTGGGGCCTTAGCTGAGATTTGAACTCCAGTTTAGGAGAGTGGAAGGTGAAGTCAGAGCTTCCAAAAGGAAGGAAATAATTTTTATCAAGCTTCAGGTGGATGTCAGTTCATCACATCAGGATACATTATTGTTTCTTAATCCTCAAGAAAATGATTGCTTTTCACATATTTGGACAACAGAGACTTAGCGGTGAGCTCCTTAGGAAATGCAGTAATAAAGAAAAACCTCCTTGCTCTTTTAGCTGGTTTTTAGTCACAGGAAAGCTATTGATTTTTCTATATTAATCCTATAGCTGGGCACTTACTGAACTCGTTTGCTGTGTCTAGTGCTTTCTTTCTCATGTTTAATTGCATCTGACTAGTACTTCCAGAACTACTTTAAAATATAGTGGCAATAGCATTATTACATTGTTCCTGATTTGCTGAAAATGCTTCTATAGTATGTCCCTGTAAATGATTCTAGCTTTGGACTTGAGATATATTTATCAATTTTATAAAGGCTTTTAAAAAGCCAGATTCAGTGATAAACATTGACACATTCCTTTTCTGCATTTATAAAGATGATCACACAGTTCTCTTCCTTTAACTATTTTTTAAATAATTATAGCAATAGATTTCTTAATATCACCTCGTTTATATTACTGAAATAAACCAAACAAGAAGTATTATTTTTAATGTAACGTTGGATACTATTTGCTAATATTTTTATTTGAGATGTTTACATTGTTATTTCTAAGGAGGCCAAGTGTCCAATTTTGGAAGATTTACTGGGAAACCATATTTATAACTTCTTCTTTAGTTATTGCTAGCTTTATAAAAAGGAATCTGGAAGCATTATAAATTTGTGTTCTTGAATAGTTTAAATAACAGGAATTATCTGTTTCTTAAAGAACTGGTAGAGTTTTAATCTGCGAAGTGGCATGAGAAAAAACTATTCTGGCAGGGACATGCAGAGGAAAGAGACTGGAGACAGGAAAACAATCTGAAAGTTATTGTGGGACATGCATGAAATGAATAAGGCCTGATGTAAGGACGAAGCTGTGTGAATGCTGGGATTAGAGGAGTGGTTATGGAAGTGAAAGACACTTCAATAAAAGAAGGAAGAAAATCTGTTAGCTGATAGGATTGCCAGATAAACTACAGAGTTCCAAATATTGCATGAGATGTACACTAAAAAATTGTTTTTTACTTGAAATTCAAATTGAGCTGGTGCTCTGTATCTTTATTTGCTAAATCTGGTACCATATATGAGTGACAGAGAGGGAAGATTGTATGATCCTATGCATATTTTGATAGGTAAATGCCCTTTTTCTTAGGCAATTACAGTGATTGTGTAACTGAAAAAATTACCGTTTTGAATAATGAGAAATAAGCAGTGATGGAAAGAATGACCTTTAGTGTTCATGCATGATTTGTTTTATGAGGTTAGAATTTTATGCCTGTTTTCTTTTAGAACAGAAACAATGGTAAGGCCTTTTATGACATCATTGTGTTTATTTAAGAAAAAGTTCCTTCCTTTATTCCTGTCTTTATCTACTGAGGTAGTGAAAGGATGGAAGTAAGTAAAACATACTAACATAATTTAAAGAAGTTGGGATAATTTTTTTGAGTGGTTTTGGTTACACAGGGGAAGGATTTCTTCATGGAAGGGATATTTAATACTAAAATGTTTAAGTCACTGGTCCTCCTAACTTTGTGGCTCTTTGAAGAATGATAGAAATGTGAATGAATGATACATTCTATATTCTTTTTTTTTTTTAAATATAGTATGGAATGCTTCACAAATTTGCATGTCATTCCTGCACAGGAGTCATGCTAATATTCTCTGCATCATTCCAATTTTAGTATATGTGCTGCCAAAGTGAACACCACTCTATATTCTTGACTGGAGTCAGAGCATATTTTTTCAAAGATTAAAGATATGTTTTGAGCCACAGCTTATTTTTATAATGCTGATTAACTTTTAAAATAATTTATTTTATATTAAAAGGGGAAAATTATGAAATATTCTGTATAGTACAACTGTAAATTTCTGAAATAAGGATGTGTCTGTAAAAGAAATATTTTATACTTATTAGTAGCAGCATTTCATTGGTGAGTTGAAACTATTTACTCACAACTTCTAATTGATCTTTTATTTACCTGTAACTTCTTTGTTACTCCTATCCAAGATAGAAATGTAAAGACTGAAATATGTTTTTGATATTCAGCCTAAGTTTGTTAAATATTTAGTCCAGCTGGGCATGGGAGCTCATGCCTGCAATTCCAACACTTTGGGAGGCTAAGCGGGCGGATTGCCTGAACCCAGGAGTTCAAGACTAGCCTGGGCAACATGGCAAAACCATGTCTCTACAAACAATAATAAAATTAGCCAAACATGGTGGTGCATTCCTGTAGGCCCAGCTTCCTGGGAGGCTGAGGTGGGAAGATGGCTTGAGCCCGGGAGGTCGAGGCTGCAGTGAGCCATGATGGCACCACCACACTCCAGCCTGGGCAACAGAGTGAGAACTCTCTTTCTCTCTCTCCTCTCTCTTGCACTCTCTCTCTCTCTCTCTCTATATATATATATATATATATATATATGAACACACACACACATATATATACACACACACACAAATATTATATATATGTGTGTATATATATAAAATATTTAGTCCTTTCAGAATTTCATACTTAACTGAGTCACTGAAATCACTGAGCTCAAACAATTTCCATGTACTTTTTATTAACCTTTCAAGTTTCATCCAGAGAAGACTAAAAGAAGTGCTATCCATTTAATCTGGAAATCAATTAAATTTCCAAACCATTTAGAAAATAAAATCCTACACAACAAATAGATGTCTAGAGACTCTAACTTGACAAGAAAAGAGAGACAGCAACAGAGACCAGAGATGACACTACTCTTCATTAAAACACATGAATTTTGCACTAAGGGACACAAACTGCCCTCCTAGATTACCTCTAGCATCCTATGATCATTTTCAATTTGTTCTGACCACTAATGGTCAGCAGAGCATTCTGAATGGAATCTCCTACCTCCTTCCTAGAAGCTTCCTGACTCTCCTCTTTACCATAAGAGTCAGTACCAAGGACCAAAGATTTCATAAAGTAAAAGAAGTCTTTGGAATCATCCAAGATGCAGCAGCTACCTGCTGTATGTGCTGAATCCACCCCTTAACAGCAAACCAAACTAGATGCTCTCAGACTATTGGGTACATGAGAAGGAAGGGTACAGATCCACAGTCTGGGTAGAAACTGTTTCTTTTCCAGCAGTTATTCTTCTGTCTAGAGGCCTCCTTCAACAGCTCAGAGCCCAGAGAGTTCCCCTGGGTAAAGTTCTGAAAAGTCTCAGGAAGGAAGGAAGAAATACCCAGTATGCTAGTATTGTATTACAGAAGTGAAGGATGATGAAGAAAACTATTATTCATTCTCAAGCACTCTTCCTTGAACCCTGGAATGAGAAAGACATTTCCTGTTCTGTTAGAGGTTGGAGTGTCATTTAATTGTGAAATGGAAATGATTATTGCAGTGGAAATAATAGACTCAACCAGCAAAGAATATTCTAGTTAGCCCAACGGAAATATTACTTATTCACAGTTCTGCCCTTGCATTTTAAGGAACAGATTTATTAATCCTGTTTTATCAGAACTGTATTGACAGTGAAAATGTAACATGTGACCCTGGAGCCAAGAGACTGACTTTCTTCTTTAATAAACATGAGAACTTAAAATGCAACCAAGTGCTGACCTTCAAAATAATTCCCTCTGAAAGAAGCCATGCACTTTTGTTGTCATTGCTTTAAAAACATTGGGAATTGCTTTCAGAACCTGTTCCAAAGTTGTACAAGCAAAACAAACAAAACAACAACCAAAACAAATTAGTATCCTGCCTATATAGATTTAGCTCACAGAACAACTATAAAAATTTTTAATCTGGATCTTCCATTTAAAGAGAATGTTACAATAATATTCACATTAAACAGATAAAAGGGAAAGTACTTTGGAGAAAGCTGTGCTGGTTGATGTCCAGACTCCTACCAAAATGCTTTCCCCTCAAGCTCTACCAAGGTCCATTAGAAATTTGCTTGGAAGCCAATCTCAGAGCCAGTGCTTTGTATGACTATTGCTGTTGATTTTAAAATGTTACTTAAGAGAGAGAAAGCTCTACCAAAATGCAATGTTCACAAACTTGTGTGTGCAAGCTTTTCACACACTCAAGTGTGCAAAAGCATCATTTCTTTCTTTTAAGAATCTACTTTAATGAGCAAGAAATGTAACTTTTGAACTAATTCAACCTAATTTCTATTTTGAGGCTATCACTCCCCTGGGGCAGCAAAAATCTAGTTCCCATAAAGTTTGGGTTCTTCCCTTTCAGCAGGTTTGTGTTTAAAGTCCAGTGCAAAAAGCGGAGGGGAGCAAAGATACTGGTTGGTGGTGGACATGTAGTCCTAGAGTAATAAGTCACACAGGTGTGGGTCATTGGCCCTTGGAGATGGCTGCTGAAAGTCCCTCATTCCTGTCTGGTGGCCCCTTCAACTCCAAAACCTCTCTCAACTATTTTCTCTGTAGGTTTAGGCACAGGACCTCTGTAAGGTTGTCCAGGCCCTAATCCACCTTGACACAATCTGCATTCACTTCCTCTCTGGACTCTTAGCTGTCATCATTTCCTCTCCTTCTCTCCTCTCACCACTGAGGTTGGGGAGAGTTTTTCTCTAATCTGGAGAAAATCCTTCTTTTTGTTATTCTTGTTTGCTTCAGAGGCTTCTAGAATAATGGGCTCAGGTTTTTATAAAAACACAAAAACCGGGAAACCGTGCTACAAACCTTCACTGAAGCACAGATATCTGCTTGAATAACAGGAAGGCAGAGAGTGATATACAGAGAAAAGCAACAATAATATAAGTTAATAGCTCAAAAATACTATTTCACATACAGCTAAGGTAGAAGAAAGGGTGCAAAATTATGTATGTGTTGTTAACATCAGTGTGGGGACATCTAATTAAGTAGCACAGCCCTTGGATCAGGCCTGGCGAATTATTACTGTGCCATCATAAAAGGAAAGGGTTTTTCATTTGTGAAACCTCAAGTGCCCTGTTCTTCCATACGCCACCGTGCAAGGAGATTACTAGGACAAGTAAAGAGGTTGCAGAGTAGGATGGAGAGCCTAGTTGAGCCTGGAGCTCATTAATGTGGAAATAAAGCCTCTGAGCACCCTGTCACCAGGATGTCTACAGTGGCCGCAATAACAGGCACAGCAGCAGCAGGGGCTGGGAGCTCGTTGAAGCAGCGGAGAAAATTGATCCAGGGCTGAAGAGTGACAAATGGATGTGAATTAAAATGACAAGTCCAGGAAATTGAAGGGGCTATTGAGAGGGACATTATCCACAAGTCCAGACTGAGTCAAGATTAAAGAAAGATATGAAGTACCTGATAGTCTGGGAGAGTAGGCCGGCTTGTTAATTTAATGAGAGAATATATTGGGGAAAGGTGTTCAGACATAAAGAGATAAGTTGAAGTATTCTTCCTTATAGAGTAACTGTGGCATCTAAGGCCTTCGGTAATATAAATTAAGAGAGACTATTGGCAAGTAAATTCTTTCTACTGTCAGTATAACATCCTTCCCTGCTACAGGAGTGAGGTCAACTCCCAATCCCAGCTGCCTCAGAAAGGGGTTATCATAAATACCCTATTAAATCTATCCTTGTCAGTTCCACTGCCAAGAATTCTGTCCCCACTATAGCCACACAAATGATTGAGTGAGGTGAGAATGGGAAGAGTGAACGGAATATTATCAGGAAACACTAAATAATTTAGTTATTGCTACAACCTTTACCCTTTATCCTTGGTGTATAGGAATTAGGGTCTCTGATCCGTTCTTTTTAGGGAATAACTATCATACATTTTTATCTTCTGTATAGCCCATGACCATATAGAGACTCTGGTCACTTGGCCATATGTAAGTTACTGGATATTTTCTATGTAGTTACTATAATAGCTAATATTTATATGGGACTAACTGTATGGCAGAGTCTTTTCTAAGTGTTTTCCACACATTAACCTATGTAATCCTCACACCAACTCCCTGAGGTGCATTCTACCATAATCTCAACATCACTGATGAAAAAGCTGATGCACTTTGAGGTTAGCTAACTTATCTAACATTGCATAGGTAGTAAATGGGAGTTGTGGGATTTGAAAAATAAGGAGGCAGACAGACGGGCAGGCAAACAGACAGGCAGGCGAGAAGTATGACTCCAGAATCCACACACTGAACCACTTAACCCTTGCTACCTATGTACTTGACTATCAGAAGGGATATAACTAACTCCAAAGCCTGAGGTATGTCTATATAACAGACATATCCAAGTCCTTTACCTGGTAAGTAAAGAAACAAAGGAATGCCTTAAGCAGATGATTGGCCAATCAAAACTATCCAGCTTTAAATGCCAGCCAACAGGAGAGGGAGCAAAGTTAGAAAGGCTTTCCCGCTCAGAGTTCACTGCCAAAACTATTTTAATAGCAGTCTCCCACACAATAATATTCCACCTCAAATCATAACTCAAAAGTGCTAAAAACATATTCTTTAACCAAGATGTTAGAGATTTCTCCAGAAATAGTTTTATGTGGCTAGGTTAGTGTGAAAAGGTTTGGCTAAGCCAGATGCTGTAAGTAGATATCTGTAGAGCTGGGCAGAGTCATTTGCATGGGAAGAGGGTAGGTGCTACAAGGCGGTGCATGTAGTAAGTGCCTAGTAGCCAGTGCTTTATGCAAACACGAGTAGCCTTGGTTTTTTAAAGGAAGCCTTGGCTTCCCTTAAAAATGGTTTAGAACTCTTAGAGAAGGGGACCAGGAAGAAGAGCAAGAAGAAGAAAATGTGGGCAAGTTTAGCACCAAATTGGAACCTGAGAAGGACTTAAAAAAATAAGAGAGGCCGGGCGCGGTGACTCACGCCTGTAATCACAGCACTTTGGGGGGCGGAGGCGGGTGGATCACGAGGTCAGGAGATCGAGACCATCCTGGCCAACACTGTGAAACCCCGTCTCTACTACAAATACAAAAATTAGCTGGGCGTGGTGGTGGGTGCCTGTAGTCCCAGCTACTGGGGAGGCTGAGGCAGGAGAAGGGCACGAACCCGGGAGGTGGAGTTTGCAGTGAGCTGAGATCGCGCCACTGCACTCCAGCCTGGGCGACAGAGCGAGACTCCATCTCAAAAATAAATAAATAAATAAATAAATAAATAAATAAATAAATAAATAAA
>NC_045445.1:52087554-52105093 GCF_002776525.5 Piliocolobus tephrosceles
AAATAAATAAATAAATAAATAAATAAATAAATAAATAAATAAATAAATAAAATTTAAAAATAAGAGGGCAGAAAAAGAGGAGAAAGTCACTTTTTATATTATATACTTCTGCATTGTTGAATTTTTACCGCACGGATTACTTTCGTAATCGGAAACAGTAACAGAGACAAAAATGTTTTTTTAAAGGGAGACTTTTAAAAAAGCAGTAGAGAAAGATTGCCAGTATAAATTGAGTTTCTCTTGAAGTTTTTTCCAACTATAATACGAATGCCAAACCAAACACTATGTTTTACATTCTGAGTACAGCTTGGTAAGGGCAGGAGGAAGATGTCCTGTGGCGATTTAACGTTCCCAGTTTGGTTCCCTGCACCACTCCTTCTTTCCCGCCCCCTCTCTGCCTCCTATTTCCAAGTTTCAGATTGATTGCCTTTTCTGCAGTGCCTGTTTCTCAGTGTGAGCTAGCTTGGGAGAGGGAATTCAAAGCCCACTGCTCTCTAAGCAGCCACAGGAGACGGAGCTAAGTGAATACATGAGCTCCTACAACATTCCAGAGAGACTACCGGCTTTGTCTGTCCCTGTGGATCTCATCACAGGGCATGGGGTTGTGGATATAAGCTCCCCAAGAGTCGTGAAGAGGAAAGTGCTAGACTGACAGCCCCACTAACTAAAACACCTTAAGTTTTGGAGAGGATGTAAAACTTCAATGAAACACCCATTTTAAGGATAGGAAAAAAATGGAAGAAGGGCTCTCAGTGACAGAAACTTAAGCAAAAATTATTAAAAATAAAACTGGGCTAAATCACACTAATTTGTCCAAATTAGTTTCATAAGTAAATTATGTTGAACAACCTTTAAAGAAGAATTAATAGCAATTCTAGAAAATAGAAAAGGAGGGATCACTTTCATTTTATAAAGCTAGTAGTACCCTCATACCAAAGCCAGTACAAAGACAGTACCAAAAAAAAAAAAAACCTACAGATCAACATCCCCCATAAATATAGGCATAAAAATAATTTAAAAATTGTAGCAAATAGAATTAAGCAATATATAAAAAGAATTACATACCATGATTAAATGTGGTTATGTTCTATGAATTCAAGGCTGTTTCAACATTTAAAAACCAACCAATGTAATCCATCCACCATATGAATACTCCAAAAAAAAATTATATCAACCGACAAAGATAAAGAATTTTATAAAATCCAGCACCCATTCATGATAAAAACTCTCATCAAGCTAGGAATATAGATGGAATGTCCTCAACTTGATAAAAGAGCATCTACAAAAGATATACAACTAACACTGTACTCAAAAGCGAAAGACTAAATCATTTTCCCCCCCAGGATCAGGAGCAAGGCAAGGATTTTTGCTCTCACCACTCATATTCAACATAGTGCTGGAACTTTTAGTCATTGCAATAAAGCAAAAAGAGGAAATAAAAGGCATTTAGATCAGAAAGGAAGAAATAAAATTGTCACTACTTACAGATAACATTATTGCCTACATAAAAAATTCCAAAGAAATTACATTGTTTTCTCTTTCACCCTCACACAAATTTTCTAAGTATATTTCAAGGAATAATATGCGGAAAAAAATAAAAGAAAAACATTGTTTGCTGACATGTAAAGAATTTATAAAAGTATATCATTGTGCTACTTACAAAATGTTAAAAGGGTGGGTTCTCTTGACTCTGGCATCAGGTTACAGCCTCAAAGGAGTTCATGTTAAGATAAGAGGAAATTGAGGTAATAAGAAGCCATCCTGTTGCACCAAATTGTACACTGAGAACTATAGAAGACTGTGACACCCTCTGTTCATCAGGGAACATCCTAGGGATTGAGAGCATGTGTCTGGAGGGGACATATAGTCTGAGTTTCAGTTCTGGCCTTGCCACTTATAATAAGCTCATGCTGCAGACAAACCGCTTCAGCCTCCATTACCTCTTTGGTAAAATGAGCATAATAGTGGTACCTACCCCATAAGCTTGTGGTGATAATTAAATTACACATATAACATACTTACAATTCCTGTCACATTATAAAGAGTATTTGCAGTAAAGGTTATTTACCAAAACTATACAAAATGAGAAGTTTTAGGTAGACAATGACAAAAATATGCAGACGCAGAGGCAAGGAAATCTGCTATATCTTTATATTGTCTGCTTTCATGCCTGATGGTGTGGAGATGACTGGCTCTGTGAATGAAACCAGGGCCAGTTATCAAATGCCAAGAGGCAATAATGAAGTACATGTCCTTTTCCCTTTTGGTCCATTATTTGTTCTCTTCTTCTGAAAGTTGCAGATGTCCACTACGTTTGAAAATCTTTCATCTCCTGAAGTTAAGTTGTCCAACGTTGCTTCCAAATTTGGAACACCATGTGTGACACTAATGTGATGAGGAGCAGAAGAGAGAAGATTAGCTGCAACATGAAACAGTAATAGAGAATCACGTCTGACCAACCAATCATTGTGATGGATATATTTTTCATGCAAAGAAGGCCCTCTCTTCACTCTACCAACAGCAGGGGCTTCATCATTTTTAAGCGTTGTAAGAGGAGGCTTCCTACAGCCACAAATTATTCGGGTTGTTGTCTACTCTTTCACTCAGTCTAAGTTCACAGTGATAGGTGATTTGAGCTTGAGGTTTGAAAGGGAATCTGAACAGAGAAGCTCAATGTCTGTCAACCTGGCAGCAGAGTGATTTCGTTATTACCCACATCTCCGTGTTCTCTTTAAAGGCTGTATCATTACCCTAGCATTTGGAACTGCCTTTCAGACTCCTGGCTTACAGTTCAGTGTTTGGTGGAGGAGCTCCTGCTAGTTTTCCTAGAATCCTTATTCACTGGATGATTTATTTGGTATTTCCTATTCCATACTGAAAAATTACTTGTGATTAGTTTTTGCCAGCACATCAGGAGAGAAGACAAATGCTGAAGCATTCATCCAAAGTGTCTAACCACTGCTTTGCTGCATGAAATTATTGCCCAGGCTCCACCACGACCACGAATCGTTACACTCTCTTTGGGCAGATTACGCTGGACGTGGGGCTCCGCTTCCTTTACAGCTTTCAATAACAGATCTCATCCAAGGGCTCTTCTTCTGTCCTCCTTTCTGAATCACTCCTGAGGAGCTGCAGTGACTTCTCAGAAGCCCTTTGCCTGACCCTCAACAAATACAGAGCTTTTCTCACTTTGCCAAGGGGGGTTACATTAATTATTTTAAAAGAATCTACTCCACCAACCACATTACTCTACAACTAAATATCTCCCTGCCTATCACTGCTGGATCTGATCAGAACCTGTGAGTTCCACCTGCTGCCCAGACACAGCCCTCTCCCAAAGAGGATCCAGCTACCTTCCTGCTCCCTTGAACAAATCCACTGGACTCAGAAAGTTGGTCAGCAGGAGCCATACATTTCTCTGGGAATGCAAGGACCGTACAGTCACTGTCTCATGCAGGGTCTGGAGTCTCAATAGGCCTGAGAAGACATAGGCAGAGCAGTACATTTGAAGGGGAAAAAATGTATACATATGTAACAAACCTGCACATTATGCACATGTACCCTAGAACTTAAAGTATAATAAAAAGAAAAAAAAAAAAAAGGAGACTCACACTTTTTGAGGACGAACCTCCTGTGAGTCAGGAGTCTGCTGGAGCTTTACTTGGCTAGTAGTGGAAGAGGCAGGAAAGGGTGAACTACAAGTGTGAATACATCTGAGGGGGCAGCATGATCTAGAGAGCATGTGGAGAGAAGAAAAGAAAAACACTCCCACGTTTCTAATTGCACCATGAGTCAGTCCCATTTCTGTGTGGTGGAATGAGCACCCTGATGGGGCTGGGGGAAGGGAAGAAGGCAGTTCTACCATCTCCATCCAACTGACTCATGGACCCCTGAGTTTGGGGTAAGGGAATGAAGTCATCATCTACCCCATTTCTCCCTGTTTCCTGGGTTTTCCTATCCCCTTATTTTACCCCCTGTTTGCATAAGGGAAGTGTGTTTCCTTTGCACTACTGAAGGGCAATATCAAATCCCACACAATGAAAAAGCCACTGCAAAAAATACAATCAATCCCAAACTTAGAAACATAAGACTGGGTAGAGGGGGTGGTGCATAGAACCAAATCCAGGAATGTAAAATTTCCACAAGGACAACTTCCTCCCGCTCTTACCAAGCTGCCCAGCATCTCCCAAATAGGACAAGCAGTATGCAAGGCACTTTTTGTGTGCTTGGTTTCAACAACAATCCTCACTACATCCACCCTGTCACATTTTGAGGCTGAATGTGTATAATGTGGTCCAATTGAAATTCAAAGAACTCCATAAGAAATAGTATAAAGGATAAACAGCAATTTGTTAACTTTGGAGAATAACAACAGGGAGTTCAGAGAGAGATTTGATTTTGTTATAAAAATGTTCCCAAGTATTTGTTATAATAGCAGAAAATTTGCTGAATTTCTTTTATGCCGTTTCTGCATTGTATGACATATTAGAATCTGAGCTACAAAAAGGTTTTTCTCCCAGCAAGGGAATAAAAGACCCAGAATTAGAAAATTCAAGACATGTATTATCAGTTAAATACATAACAAATTTCATGTTTTATACTTTTATCTTTTTTTTTTTTTGACAGACTCTCACTCTGTTGCCCAGTCTAGAGTATAAAGGCTTAATCTTGGCTCACTGCCATCTCCACCTCCTGGGTTCAAGTGATTCTCATGCCTCAGCCTCTCGGGTAGGTGGAATTACAGGTATGTGCCACCATGCCCAGCTAATTTTTATATTTTTAGTGCAGACAGGATTTTGCTATATTGGCCATGCTGGTTTCAAACTCCTGGCCTCAAGTGATCCTCCTGCCTCGGCCTCATAAAGTGCTGGGATTACAGACGTGAACCACTACACTGGGCCTTATATTTTTATCTTCTATAATTCCATTCAATTTTAACAAGATTTCATTACTACCTGCTTAAAACAGTTTTATTTTATGCATTTTGTTTAAATAAAAAATATAATATATTGATGGCACACTTTATAAGACAAAGTCATTTGAATGTTTTTCTTTTTTGCGATGGAGACTTGCTCCATTGCCCAGGCTGGAGTGCCCTGGCACGATCTTGGCTCACTGCAAGTGCCGCCTCCCGTGTTCACGCCATTCTCCTGCCTCAGCCTCCCAAGGAGCTGGGACTACAGGCGCCCGCCACCATGCCTGGCTAATCTTTTGTATTTAGTAGAGACAGGGTTTCACCGTGTTAGCCAAGATGGTCTTGATCTCCTAGCCTCGTGATCCACCCGCCTCAGCCTCCCAAAAATGCTGAGATTACAGGCATGAGCCACCGTGCCTGACCCATTTGAAATATTTTTTAAAGGCATTATACTAAATATGTCAACAAAAATATGCTCAAATTTACCATTAATCAGAATTATAAATTAAAACAGTGGATACTGGTTCTCTATCTGATAAGCAAAAAACAAACGCAGAAAATACTTGCAACAAGTGCATCAGAGAAAGAGTTGACATCTTTAGTATAAAAAAGAAACCTTATAAGAAGAAAAGAAAAATAACACCCCGCAGGCAATGGGAAAGCAATTCACAGAAGTAGAAATACAAATAACTAATAAACATGGGAAAAGGCGTTCAACTTCACTAATAATCAACAAATAAAATAATCTTTTTTGCCCATAGATTAGCTAAGATGAAAAAGAATAATATTCCATGTTAATAAGAGTATGAGAAACATTCTCTGTTTGATTCGAGTGTCAAAATGCACACCTTTTCTGGCAGTAACTTGGTATTATACATCAGAATCATAAATCTATTTACATTTTGACTCAGGGATTCCATTCCTAAGAAACAATCAAATTTGCACCCCAATGTAGGTATAGCATGTTTATTGAAGAGTTGTTTGTAAGAGGGAAAAATGGGAAAAATCTAAGTTACGGTAAATGCTGGTTAGAAATATGCTATATTCATACAAGGGATACAATGAAGTCATGTAAAAGGATGATCTAATCTACACTTAAACACATGCAAGGTGCCCACAATATTACATTATGTGAGAATAAGCAGATTACAAAACTAAGAATAATACATAGTAATTTTTTTCAATTAAAAATTCAAATATTATTAGTATTGCTAAATATGCATAGGAAATAACTTAAAACTTATACACCAAACTGTTTATCTCTGGCTGGAGGGAATATGGGCCTCTTTCATTTGATAAGTTTATATTTTAAAATTTTTATTAGTTTAAACCATTTCTAAACAAAAAAATCATAAATCTATTACCAATGTGGAAAACATAGATTAGGTAAATGTGAAATGATAAGTTACAAGGTTCTTTAATGCAGCAGAATTTACCTATTTATTTATATAATTTCAACTTTTATTTTAGATTCAGGGATGCATGTGCAGGTTTGTTACATGGGTATATTTCATGATGCTGAGGTTTGGGGTATGATTGAACTCATCACTCTGGAAGTGAGTGTAATACCTAACAGCTAGTTTTTCAGCCCTTGCCCCTCTCTCTCCCTTACCCATTTGGTAGTCCCCAGTGTCTGTTGTCGCCATCTTTATGCCCCTGAATACCCAATGTTTAGCTCTCACTTATAATTGAGAACATGTGATATGTGCTTTCCTGTTCCTGCATTAATTTGTTTAGGATAATGGCCTTCAGTGCATCCATGTTGCTAAAAAATACATGATTTCATTCTTTTTCATGGCTACATATTATTCCATGGTGTATATGTATGACATTTTCTTTATCCAGTCAACTGTTAATGGACACTTAAGTTGGTTCCATGTCTTTACTACTGTGAATAGTGCAGCAGAATTTATAATGAAAATATGATTAAATACAACCTAGAAGACAAATAAGAATAGATTGGATTATTACAAATAGTGGGATACTGCTGACGGTATTTTTTATTTTTAATTTATTTTTGATTGACAATAATTGTGTATGTTTATAAGTACAATGTGATGTTTTGGTCATTCAATCAAGCCAATGAACACATGCATCACTTCACCAATTTATCATTTTTGTGTGGTGCAAACATTAAAAATCTATTCTTTTAGCAATTTTGAAATATACAATGCATTGTTATTCACTGTAGTCACCATGTAGTACAATCGACTATTAAAACTTTTATTCCCCCAGTCCAATCAAACCTTCACACCCTTTCACACCCTTTGATCAACATTTTCCCTTTCCTCATCTCTTCCCCTTCCCCAGGCCTATGGTAACTACTTTTCTACTTTCTGTTCCTGTGAGGTAGACTTTCTTAGATACCACATGTAAGTGAGATCATGTGGTATTTGTCTTTCTATGCCTGGCTTATTTCAGTTAACATAATGTCCTCCAGTTCCATCCATGTTATCATGAATGATAGAATTTCCTTCTGTTTTAAGGCTGAATAGTATTCCATTGCATATATATGCCACATTTTCTTTATTCATTCATCTGTTGATAGACACTTAGGTTGCTTCCATAGTTTTACTATTGTGAATAATGCTGAAATGAACATGGGAGTGCAGCTATCTCTTCGACATATTGATTTTAATTCCTTTGGATATACACTCAGCAGTGGGATTGCTGGATCATATGATAATTATATTTTTAGTTTTTTGAGGAACCTCCTTACTATTTTTCAAAATGTCTGTACTAGTTTACATTTCCACCAGCAGTGTACATGGATGTCCTTTTTCCACATCCTCGCCAATAAGGGTTGTCTTTCATCTTTTGGATAATAGCCAACCCTAACAGGTGGGAGGTGATATCTCATTTTGTGGTTTTAATTTGTGTTTCACTGGTAATTAGAGATGTTGAGCATTTTTTCACATATCTGTTGGCTGTTTGTATGTCTTCTTTTGAGAAATGTCTTTTCAGATTCTTTGCCCATTTTTAATCAGGTTATTTGTTTTCTTGCTATGGGGTTGTTTGAGTTCCTTATATATTTTGTATATTAGCCTCTTATCAGATGCACGGTTTGGTAATATTCTCTCTCATTTTGTGGATTGACTCTTCATTTTGTTAATTGTTTCCTTTGCTGTGCAGAAGTTTTTTTTAGCAATCCCATTTGTCTAAAGAATAATTTTTCAAGTATATTATTGACACAGTATACTGTTTTAAAAAATCAAGCAAAAATACAGTATTTTCAACATAATTTCAACATCATGAAAATATGTGTGGCAGGTAAATGTATTGAGGGATCAATTTATTATTTTGTGTTGTGTTCACTGTATTTTTTTTCTCTTTCTACTCACCACCCCCAATTTCAACAAAATAATCATGCCCATTGTACTCCTTTACCCCTGGGGAAGTTGATGCTATAGGGCTGAAAATAAATGTTGTCTGCCAACAACCTCCCTTCCTGGCTTTTGTTTTCTAAAAGCTTGAGTTCCTAGGGAGAATTGTGCTTCAGGGAAATGGAGAGAGATAATGGAGAGAAAGAGGGAAAGCAGCCAGATGGGGAGGGTTTCCCAAGATTGGGGAAAATGATAGAATTCTGCAGATCCCTTGTTAAGTGAAAATTCTACTCCCAACTAGTGCCCAAGGGAGACAGCAGGAGCTCAGAAGAGAACAACTCTATGATACAGTTAAAAGGGTTGGACCCCAAACCTCAAAACTTCCAGTCTCAGCAGAATCCTGGGACCAGTCTTCACACAAAAGCAGTACAACTCCCTGCTTTCTAGGCTTGGACAATGAACATAGCAACAGTGACCACAGGGCCCCATATTCTGGGCACTCTTCAAAACAGTGACACAAAATAACTAACTAAGACTGAATTTTCCACCAGTCAAGTGGGATGGAAGCTTGAAGTCAGATTTAATTTTGATATTTTAAAAATAATAATGTTACATTTCTTACACACCCAAGTTTGTGAAGTAGTATTCGTATCAGCTACAATGTGTATATAAACTGAAACGATTCTGAAAAGTTAACCACCAAAATAATAATAATGGCTGTCTCTGTGTAATGAGGTGTTTGCATTTTTTCCATTTTGCTTATTTTTATTTCCTAGCTTTTCTGTAATGAATAGATAATTAAGTACTTCTATAGTTTTATATTCTAATCATACAGAAAATCATATTTACCAAAATCATGCTTATACTTTTCTTTACATTTTATATTTATATTTATTCTCTACATGTGTATTTATATGAGTCTTGTTTCCTAAATGGCTTAGAGCAGAAAACCAGACAAACTAGCTAAGATCATGTTCCTAAAACTGATACAACGTCAAGTTGCACATACAACTCCACAACTTACTACCTGTCTCAGATCATGTTTCCTAGAAGAAAACCTGACATAAAAATTCATGTGCAAGTAATTTTTTAAGGAAGTGCTACCAAGGGAGATCAGAAAGAGGATGGGTAAAGCAGGACAGGGAAAAGTAAAAAGCCAAGCAAAGGTAAGATTACAGACAAAGTGGAAGCCTTAGCTTGATTTCCAAGGGCACTTCGAAGTGTAAATTGTGCCTCAGAGTTTTTGCCTACCTTGAAGCAAGGGAGCTAGGCTCTCTTAGTATCGCAAGAACAGAAAACCAAACACCGCATGTTCTCACGCATAGGTGGGAATTGAACAATGAGATCACTTGGACACAGGAAAGGGAACATCACACACCGGGGCCTGTTGTGGGGTGGGGAGAGGGGGGAGGGATAGCATTAGGAGATACACCTAATGTAAATGACGAGTTAATGGGTGCAGCACACCAACATGGCACATGTATACATATGTAATAAACCTTCACGTTGTGTACATGTACCCTAGAACTTAAAGTAAAATAAAAAATAAAAAATAAATAAACAAAATAAATAAATAAATACATAAAAAATTTCTGAGTCAGTCACTCCCTATGGGGCCACCTTCGGGGACATAAACTCCCAGAATTTCTGGCTTTCTGCCCAGGCAAGTGAAACAGTTCCAGTAGCCAAAGGGCAGAAGAGTTATAGGCATCAGCCATTAGAAACAAAAATGCAAAGTCTGGGGACAGATACACAGAGCCAGTAGGCATGAAAGGAGATCTGGGCATAGGGTAGCAATGACTACTTCCCCTCCACTACCTGAGGGCCTTTGCCCTGTCTGTTGCTTCTACCTGGAATCTTTCTTTACCCACATATCTACATAACTCAATCACTCTCCTTTTTCAAATCTTTGAGTAAATGTCTACTTCTCAATGAAGTCTAACTACTCTTTCCTTTTAAATTTGCAATGCCTTCCTAACCTTCCAATCCCTCTAAGATATCCCGTTTTCATTTCAGAGTTCTTTTTTTTTTTTTTTTTTGAGAAGGAGTCTCGCTCTGTCACCCAAGCTGAAGTGCTGTGGCCGGATCTCAGCTCACTGCAAGCTCCGCCTCCCGGGTTCACGCCATTCTCCTGCCTCAGCCTCCCGAGTAGCTGGGACTACAGGCGCCGCCACCTCGCCCGGCTGGTTTTTTTGTACTTTTTAGTGGAGACAGGGTTTCACCGTGTTAGCCAGGATGGTCTCGATCTCCTGACCTCGTGATCCGCCCGTCTCGGCCTCCCAAAGTGCTGGGATTACAGGCTTGAGCCACCGCGCCCGGCCCATTTCAGAGTTCTTATCACCTTCTAATATATTCTATAATATTCTTATTCATTATATTTGCTATTTAATGTCTGTCTTGCCCCACTACAATGTAAAGCTCCATAAGGGCACAGATTTTTGTGCTTTGCTCCCTATGCATCTTCAGCACCTACAATGATGCCTAGGACATAGCAGGCCCTCAAAAGAAATTTTGTTTAATGAATTTGTGGATGAATCTAAGAATTTATCCTTAAAAATAATTAACAATTTAGAAAAACTAAAGTGCACAATGAATACCTGCAAGTGTGTCACTGGATGAATGTGGTTTGGTTGACATCTATCAATATTGATATACCTATTATTAACTTCCTATTCATGAAGAGTAGGCGGTAAGATTTAAAAAAATAATAATAATCCCACAAAACAAAGTGGGTCAATGGATTGAAGTTGGGGTAAGGACAGGAGAGCAAGTAACATGGAAAGATAGAACTGATGATTGGAGAAGGGATTCTTGAAATCAGTATTTCAAAGACAGTCCCATTATTGGTTGTGATAAGGTCTACAGTATGACAAACGGGAGCTTTTATAGCCTTAACGATCTTTTTTTGTAAGCAGGGAGAAAGTCTGCCTGTACTATCAATTACTGAGAAGCATATTAAAATCTCTCACTGCTATTGTGGATTTGTGTATTTTTCGTTATGCGTCTGTCAAGCTTTGCTTATACTTTTTGAGGTTATGTTATTAAGTGCAAAAAAAATTAAAATTGTTATTCAAACCTAATGAGTTGAATCTGTTATTCTTATGAATGTTCCTCTGTATCTCCAGTAATTTTTGTTTTAAAGTCTACTTTGCTCATAGTAATATGAAGTTTTTCAAGGACTGGTTGTTAGACCTTTGGGTGGCAAATTTCATGAGAGCAACATCCTAAAGTCTGCAACATCCTAAAAGCCTCCCATCTATTCAGTGCCAAGGCAACCAAGCTGGAATGGGGAAGATCACCCTAATACTTTTAGCATCACTGCTTTATTGGAATATGTCTCCTTTTAGACTATTAGCCTGTTCATGGCAAGCAGATTCTGGTCTTTGTCTTCTCTCCCTCAACCTTCACTAGCCCATAAAAATTTGAGTTCAAGTTCACTAGTTTGGTAAATATCTTCACAGTAAAAACAGTTTTTGCGCTTTCCTTACCTACTGGGTTTTTGCTTTCACTTAGATTTTGGCCTGGCAATTTCTTAAAATCTTATCAACTCTTTAATACATTTTTAAATAGTTTAAAAATATTTTATCCAGCATTTTTCATTGTTTTTGGCCAAGAGTAGTCTGAATAATTAGAAACTAAACTCCACCATTTATCTTTCTTTGGCATGAACTCGAATTTATAGACTACCAGAGAAACACCAAGTGCAGCAATGAAATGGCAGAAAAAAACAACAGGAACTTGTCTAAGCAGAAAGTTTTTTCTTGTCAGTTATATAGCACCTCCCCAGGAATTACAATAAAATTTGATTTGGAAATATGTGCAAATGTATGTTAAGAACTTTGCACTTGGTATTGGAGGCTTTGAAGAGCAAGAAGACAGTATATGGTGTCTTAGAGATTAGGAAAGTGAATTCACTAGGGAACTGCAGTAAGACGGCCACACAGTGTTCACTGACCACTTGCCAAAATTTAAAAGAGGGAACAGTTGGCAGAATTGTGTGATTTTAGCTGGTCAGAAACAGAAAAAGAGTAGAAAGAGTTAAATTTAACTAAGGTCCAGATTTCCCCGGATATGTAAAGATGGAGGTAAAAGAGACAATGGAATATGCAATAGAGTGATTATGGAATCAGACCATAGATATAAACTGGCTACGGAGGGAAGTATGAGTAGGAGGAAGGTGATGAACAGTGAAACACAGTACTGGGGTCAATGGATTGAAGTTGGGGTAAGGATAGGAGAGCAAGTAACATGGAAAGATAGAACTGATGATTGGAGAAGGGATTCTTGAAATCAGTATTTCAAAGACAGTCCCATTATTGGTTGTGATAAGGTCTACAGTATGACAAACGGGAGTAGTTAGGTAATGTGGAATGGAGGATGAGACCCACGGAGATGAGACATGTTTGATGGACTGTTTACAAGAAATTGAAGTCACTAAGAATGAAAACAATATTATAGAGAAAAGCAGACAGTGAGCCAGTTGCTAAAGTCATCAGTGAATGAGAAGTAACAACCAGGAGAATTATAGATGAGTACAATGAAAAGGGGTAGTGGGTGGTTTGGTCGAATGGCTTAGGATTCAAAGGAGCTAGGATGTGTAAAATATGAGAAGAGATATTGTCTGAAAATGTCAAGAAATAGCAAATAAAGAAAAATAGCTTGCCTCCAGCCCCAGTAGTGCCATGGTGGTAGGAGGTAAAAAACAGAGAAAAAATTGCTATAATTCTTTCATTGATTTATTTATTCATTTAACAATGTACTTAGTAGCTACTGTATGATAAGTGATTTGCCAGACCACAGGGGGTTAATGAGACTAAGACACAGTGATAATTTGCCAACGACTATGTCTAATAGAAGCTAAAACTGATTCTCCTTTTGTGAACAAATAATTTGGCCTAGCCCACATGCTATCATGCCTGGTTGACTTGTCCCTGGATTTAAAATGTTACTGCCTAAGGATAAAAATAAGAAAGGATTTGACAACTGTCTGGTAATAAAGGAAAGCAAGTAAGTTATCTTCATTAAGCACAGCTGAACCTGATTTTAAAATTTAACTAGTTAGATACAGTAATCAAAATAATGTGGGATTGGTATAAGTATGGAATATATTAGAGAATCCAGAAACAGAAACAAATTTACATGGTCAATTGATTTTCCAAAAAAATGTTAAAATAATTCCATGAGGGACAAGGTGTCTTTTCAAAAAGCTATGCTAGAACAATTGAAAATCCATATGCAAAAAAGCAGCACCTTGACCTTCATTTTATACCATAATTAAAAAATCAACTCAAAATGGATAACAGGTCTAAATGTAAAATATAGATTCTAAAATTCATAGAAGAAAACAGAAAAAAGTATTGACTTTGGGTTAGAGAAAACATTCTTAGACATGACAGCAAAATTATGCCATTCATTTAAAATTGATGAATTTAATTTTCTCCAAATTTAAAATTAAATGACTATAATTACAAGACTAACAATACTAAATGTTGGAAAGAAAAGGGAACAACTTGAACCCTTATATATTGCTGGTGGGAATACACAATGGTGCAACCACTGTGGAATACAATTTGGCAGTCCCTTAAAATGTTAAACATAGTTACTATATGCCTTAGCAGTTCTACTCCTAAATATATGCCAACGATAAATAAAAACATATGTCCACAACACAAAAACCTGTCCACAAGTGTTTATAGCAGCATTATTTACAATAGGGAAAAAGTAGAAACAACTCAAATGTTCATCAGTTGAATGGATAAACATATGGCATATTCATACAACTGAATATTATTTGGCAATAAAAAGGAATAAAGTACTAGTTCAGGGTAAACACAGATGAACTTTGAAAACATTATGCTAAGTGAAAGAAGTCAGGCACAAAAGGCATTGTATTGTATGATTCATTTATATTAAATATGCAGAATAAACCAACCAATACAGAAAGAAATTAGACTGGTGGTCGTCTAGAGTTGGAGGGTGGAGGTGGGAGAGAAATGGGGAGTGACTGCTAGTGAGTTCCTTTTGGGGTAATGGGAATATTTTATATCTTGATTGTGGTAGTTTTTACATTGCTGGATACAATTTTCAAAGTTTATCAAATTGAACATTTAAAGATAGCTAATTTCATTGTAGGTAAATTATAACTTAATAAAACTGATTACTTTTTCAAATGATTCAAAAGTAACCCATGTTGACTAACAAACAATGATCCATCATTTTGTATGACAGCTTTTGACTACACACATCAGAAACCACCTTAGAGAATAAACTGAATTAGGCTATGGCATTTTTTCACATCTACTGGAATATTCTCCAAAGGACTACCACCATTTTCATCATTTGGCCCTCTTTCTAAGAAACAAAATATTTGTCACTCAAGAGGCCGTAATTGGAGAATTTGAACTATTTGTACTCTCCCAATGGGAAAAACTACGAATGCTGTTAAGGCATATTTTGAATGAATAAAGACATCTTTTCACAAGTGTGGTATTATCATTTCTACCTATATAAATAGTGGTTACGTATAGTTAAATCTAGTAGTTTTGAAATATCAGTGTAATTGGAAATATACCATGCAAGTTAGAATTTAGAGAAATTAGAACTCAAATTTCGTAAAATGTGGCCTTGGAATTTTAATAACTACTGGTGGTACTACTACTTGCTAGATTTGTTTGGAGGGCAAATAACTGTAAACCCATCAACCTGAGAACAAACCTATCAGCTGGAAGCTGATAGGATAGATAAGGCCTTCTATTTGAGTAAGTCTAACAGTCATTAGCTTGAGTACATCTAGCCTCTGTTAGTTTTATTTTCAAAATTAACTCATTATTAAGAACTTTTCGATATGCTGAGGGTCTTATTATCTTGTAAATTGGAATAATTATTTGTCATAGGCAATGAAAATTTTTAATTACAAGTTTTAGTATTAGGTCCAAAAGTCAATGTTAATGAAACTGTTTTACTATGAATTTAATTAATAATGTAGGGCTGTGATACTAATCATGTATTGCTGAATTAATTACATGTGCAGTTCATCATGCAAGATTTGATATGGTATGCTTTGGGCTATGAAAACTCCAGAATTTACAAAAGGTGGATGAGAACATTCAGTGAATACACTGCACACTTTACTCAGAGAGACTTCAATTCCTTCTAACCTGCAGTGTCTGACAATACTGCAAATTGCTGTGTCTTAGCATATGCAAGTCTGCTGGCTAATATTCTAAGCCAGTGGTTTCCAAAAGTTTTTTTATTATAGGCCCCTATTGGAAAAAAAAATTAGCACTCACATCAATGTATGTATACAGTATTTATCTCTTCATAAATAATAAAAGTATAACATTGTACTAATATGTTATGTACATTATAAAACAGAAAACTTAAAAATCATCTGAAAGAGTGAGATAAAAAACAAAAACATACATCTATTAGGGACTATATACCTCACTTAGAAGACCACTGCTTCTAAATAAGTACATAGAGTTATCCTTGCTTGGGAGCAAGAGCAGGCATTAGTCCACGTGGAGAGACAACATAGAATTTAATATCAAATCTGGAAAATGGGGAAAACAAATATTTAGATTTGAATTAAGCAATCACTAAATAAATAACAGACTTTAATCAGAAATAAGAGAGCCAATATATTAATGAGAACATTGTTTTACTAGTTTGTGAAACCAAAACATTCTGTTTAGCACCATCTAAAACAGATGAGGATATAATTGCAGAAAAAGAATGAATTAACTGGGACTTGACCTGAAAATAAATATTTAAGAGGTGGAATTTGACTGGTAGCCAGCCTTAGATGGCACCAAACTTGCTTTATGAATGTTAAAAACTAAAGAAACATAAAGATGAATTTGTGCCTAATAGCATTTCCAACACAAAGGAAATCAGATTCATAAACAATGCCATGTATTTAGCAAGATATTTAAGACAGGAGACTCCTCTGCTTCAGTACCTATTGGAAAGCAAAAAAGAAGAGGGTTCAAACATAAAAATAAAAAGCTACTCAAAGATGCAATGGTCAAAGTTTCTAAAGGTAAATTTGCAGGAAAAAAAAAAAACAGTTAGTATGAGTTCTTTAAAAGTCACATCAGCTGGAGAAAGTGGCACCCAGGCTGACTATGTTGATACAATGCAGGTATGAGTTATTAGATCATAACATACCCTTTAGTATCAATAATGACCAGTAATGAGAAAGCATACTGGATAATTAAAAGAATGCTTGCACAAAGACAAAGAACTAAAATCTACTTATGGCAATAAATTACTAAATCATTTTGTCACCTAGTTTGATGGAACAGATCATGCACCCATGGTCAATTTTTTAAGAACTGAAAGTAGATGTATAACTTTGGTAGATAGAAGTTTCAGTGAGATGCACACACACACATACACACACACTTCAAGAATTCAGAAATAAGATTTTCCTCTGAAAGCTAAACCAGTAAAAGCCAGCCACAATGGATGTGACGATTGGATTAGAGGACACAATCAAAGGACTGCCTGTTCAGGTATGACAGCAAAATACGCACACACCCAACACACCAGTCAAGGTTGAGTGGGGACATGTGCAAAAGCTAGGAGGCAGAAGCACATGTGCAAAAGCTAGGAGGTGAGAGAGAGCAGTATGCATTCAGAGATCTTAGAAAAGTTCAGTATGGCCAAAGCAGTGAAGATAGAGTAGTAGGCAGGGGCGGGGCAGTGGAAGGTCCTGTCTGCCACATTAAGGTTGATTGGACCTTGTCCCCAATACATTGGGAAGCCAGACATTGAGATGTTCTCAGCCAGACATGGAAGCACCCAGATTTTAGGAAGGTGTCTTTGACTGCAGTGTATTGGAGTTGTCCCCACCCCCACCCCACAGCAGAGGAGGCTGCTGCAGATATCCAGAAGGAAGATGGCCTGGGCAAGGTAGGCAGGAGTGGCATCTGGTAGGAGTGGACTGATGAGACATAGCTCAAAGGTACATGGATGGTGTCTTAGTCCACTGGGGCTGCTATGACAAAATACCTTACACTGGGTAATTCATAAACAACAGAAACACATTGCTCACAGTTCTAGAGGCTGGGAAGTCCAAGACCAAGGTGCCAGCAAATGTGGTATCTGGTGAGGGTTCCCCTGCTTCATAGATGGTGCCTTGCTACTGTGTCCTCACATGACAGAATGGGCTAAGGGAGCTTGCTCCAGCCTCTCTTCTAAGGGGACACATCCCATTCATGAGGGTAGAGCCTTCATCTGACTTAACCACTTCTCAAAGGCCTCATCTCTTAATACTATCACACTGGTTATTAGGTTC
>NC_045445.1:52105493-52114782 GCF_002776525.5 Piliocolobus tephrosceles
TGAGGTGTGGGAGGTTATGAGTTACCCAAAGGGAGCTCTTCAGTGACCAGTTGATCACATGGATCTGGAGTTCAGGTGTGAGGCCTGCATTGGGAGATGAAGATGTGGGTGTCATCAGCTTTCAGAAACTCGAGGGAGGATCAGCTGGCTAGAGAATACCCAACCATGAAAATGGAGAAGAGAAATGAGAAACAGGGAAAACCGTGAGGTGCAGACAGCAGATGCCTAAATTTTCTCACATGGTGTGGAAAAGGACTTTTGTAATCCCCCAGAGGCAATATATTTCTTTCCTTACTATGGTGGGTTCCTGCTAACAGCCTGTCTGTGTTTCTGGGGGTGGAGCAGCCTAGGGGCTGCCATTCTTTACTACCTTTGTATTCTTTAGGCCTTTGAGGGCTCTTGGCCTTAAGAGGCAGCATAATCCAGGGGTGAAGAGCACAGTTCAGACTACTTTCACTAATTTCTAGCTGTATGCACACTGGCAAAGTTGTTTAACCTCTCTCCATCTCCATTTCTTCATCTCTAAACTAATACCATTTCCAGAGACATTTTGTGAAGATTGAAATAGATAGCTCATGGAAGGCTTCATCACATTCATTACTATTATTATTATTATTATTAATCATGCTCCAAAAGTATCTGGAGGCTGCAACCCTAGGATTTTATGCCAGGCATCAGGAGGAAAGAAGAGTGCCTAAGAAGCATACTGTCTCCCTGATTTATAAAAAATGTTGTAATTTCTAGAGCAGTGGGAAGCCACAGGGTTGGTGTGAGATTGATGAGGCATTTCTGGATGTTGATTCAGGTGCTCAAAGACAAGAGTTCCTTTTCCCAAGATACCATCTGATCTACTGCAACATATAACATGGGAAGTTCACATATTACAGGAGATTGGTTTGGAGTCCCCAAATCCTTCTTGATTTGATTTTTATTGTATGGTCAGCCAGTGAGCCAATTCTAGACTCATCCTTTAAAGTAAAACTAAAATAGGTGAAAAACATGTTTATGGAGTCTCAAATTCCTTGGGGGCCATAAATCTAGATAACAGAAAGGCACTTCTCCACTTAGTAATCAGGATTATCATGGTTACTTAATGGTTCACATGATTCACAAGTACACCCTGCTCTCCTCTAAGGCAGTATTTACATTTCAAAGAAACCTACATTTTTCAAAATTCCCATCTAAAACATTTGTTTCAGTTGAGAAAGTGAAATTAAGGTCCACAGAAGTTGAAACTCACAATAACAAAGTTATGTTTTCTGCAGGAATTTCAATAATAAAGATTTTATTAGAGCTATAAGTGTATAACTATAAAACAGACTTCAGTGAACAAATTCAGAAATATTTGCTCAAGAGTAATGTCTTTTATTTTCCTTATCACCATGAGCTCTATAACTAATAAATAAAGTTTCTTATACATTCTTATCAATTTTTATCACATTTATCACCCACTGCTAGGATAAACAAAACCAAAAGGCATCTTGTGGTGTGTCTCAAGGTTTTTACTTTAAATGCAACTGATAACGGCTCCTGGTTTTGATGACATTATTATCAACCACTCTTTGCACAATGCAAATTAGGTTTTCTTATTGATCAATTACATTGTATCCAGTTTGAATTATGAAAACATAGTTGTGAAAGAAATGTTCATATTGAATAAAGTCGGCAATTAGCTGAGAATTGAGAACCTTTGTCATGGAAACATTTTCTATAGACTCTCACATTGTATCCTATAATGTTCTAGAATATTTAGTTATATTACAACTTTAGAAGGTATAACTTTTAATTGCAAATGAAACTGGTTGGGGACAGGAGAGGGGAGTAAATTGAATAATAGTACTGTTTCTCAGTATTTAATTATTTTAACTGGATACATACTTTTAAAATGAGAAAAAAAAAACTTATTTAATGACCCACCAATGTCTATAGAGTCTTGGTTAATTTACTTATTCTCTTCTGGCCTTATCTGTGAAGTTGAGCGAGATAACTTGTGTTTTAAAAGACAGGAATTTATCCCCTGTTAAAAAACAAAACAACAACAACAACAACAAATAAAATAAAATAAAATTAAAAGATAAAATAAAAAAACCCTCCTCTGTTCCGGGAAAGGGTTAGTGAGGATGAAGCATCAGAGGGCTCCTAAGTAAGGAGATACCTGTGTCCTACTCCAACACTTTCTCAACCATATTGCAAGCCCCAGACAGGACAGCCATGAAATGCACCAAGAAGACCGGATACTAAGCCTAGCAACTCCAGCTTTGACAAAGATTGCTGTTCCTCTAGCACAGCACAGAAGCATCAGAGCCATTAAGCCCGAAATGAGTTTGCAATCTGGGACAATATGTGTCTCAGCAATAACCTTTGTAGAGGGGCTTGCTTTTCTGATATCTTCGCTCCCAAATTTTGACAACATTCAATGAGTGAGGGAACCACAAAAAAAATAAGGCTAATTTTTCTTCCATGTTAGCAATATGGAAGCTCAAAGTTTACATTCCTCCAAGGCACCATCTATCCTCAAGAGCCCAGGACTACTATGTGGATGTTAGATTAATGGGCAGTCCATTTGTCAGGGTGGCAAATTCCCTTTGCCTTGATACCCTTCCATCTTTGTTTGGATCACCTTGGATTGAATTAAGTGAATGATGCCTGCCTTTCCTTTAGCAACTCCTTCACTAATTTAAAGAAATTCAGAGACAAGTTGTATGGTGGTCATTTTAACACCTGCCAAAATCTGTTTTAAATTATCCAGAGCCAATCATCCTATGTCTAAATTTCCCTCAAACTTTGTACTGGCCTTTAATCTCATTACAAGCAGCACACGTTTTCACTAAGTGCTAAATTACATGTTATGTAGTCCTTTTCTGAAATGTATACATTGAAGGAGAAGATTTGATTCTAGGTCAAAGAGAGAAAACTAGCCTCTGAGGGTGGTATTTCTGAGACAACCACTAGAAGATTAGAGGAGCACAAGCATTCTCTTCTTTTTCTTTTGTTAATGGAGAAGTTGGTCATTTCCTAGTAGACTGCACACATGAAGAGATTCTACAGCTAGTAATGCTGAAATTAAGGCCTTCTGGTGGGAATGGGACACATAGATAGGAAGTACATTTTCATTGCAAGAATGCAGATTAGCCAGTTACAGTGGACGCTATTGATGCCCTGTCCAGATTCCATTTATTGGGCCAGTGCATCCATCCCCTAGCTGCTGTGAGTGTTGGCTGCTGAAGATTCGTACTCTTGCCCTTGTCAGCTACACCATGTCTAGAAAACCTGAGGAATTAAAACCTCTCTCCTTTCACCCCACACCACTGCCCTCCCCCACGCCGCCCCGCCACCCACTCACGCATCCTGTCTTGAAATCAGTGGGCATAAAAGCCTGGCTCCCTTGTCTCAAGGTGCGTTCTTTCCCTGGTGCCCTTCACGTTCCACAGTCCCCCTGGACTCAGGCTGAGATTAGACTTCAGCTGGATCATATCTATGCTTAGTTTCTTCCCCTGTCCTATGCTGCTCCCTTCATTTCCATATAGGTTTCATCTAAGGATACTCCCTCGATAAACCACTTTCACAAGAATCCCCATTCTTGGTTCTGCTTCTAGGGAACCCCATTTAAGACACCATGGTACTAATTTATATTTCATTTCTGTCTCTGTTTATGTTTTCCAATTCCACTTTCCCTTTGTCAGTCAAGCTAACTCTGCACTTCCTTGCCTCAGAGAAAGTTTATGTCAGGACTTCCCAGAGTTCATTTCCCAGAAACCCAAGTCCATTGTGAAGAACAGAGTTCGAGGAGTGAAAGATTTCCCTCACACTAAAAAGAAAATGCCCCACCACCACCACTGAAGGGAGAAAAAAAGGGGTCTTTGAATTCCTTGAGCAGATGGGACCTCTGCCCTGCTCCCCAACAACCCAGAGAATACAGTAGAAATTCAATGCTGGTGGCCATGTGACATACCTTGGAGACTGAGTCCTATCCAGGATGCCCAGTCTCACCAAATTCCTGTCCCCTCTATGCCAAGCATGTCACACAAGCTGCTTAACTGGCCCATTGAAAGGCTCATGGAAACATGGATGACCCATTTCACAGCTATAACAAGTACAGAAAGACACTCCCCAATACCTTGGTAATGGGTAACCTCAGGGACCTGGCACCACCCCCAAATCCCTGTGATAGGATGTTCTGCCATCCTGGAATCTACAGAGGACTGGGTTTCTTATGAAAATAAAAATGTTTAATAATTCTTTCACATATGAGTTATGTTTCATACCTGCTTCATGAAGGGCAGCAAAAGGGTAAGTTTATGATTATTATGCTTTGTTATTATGAAACATTAATTAATAGGATGATTATGAAGCATTTTCATTAACTAATAAAAGTAATACCCTGCAATGCACCTGAAAAAATAATAATTTCAGGGCAACATATACAGTAATAATGTTAAATACACACATCCACATACTTAGGAAAGACAAGGAGTGGTAATTGTTTAGTGGCTTATTTTTATTTTATTTCTTATAGTTTTCTGTATTTTCTAAACTTTTGTAGACATGATTATTGTTTTTCAAATCAGCTGGTCTCTTCTTTTTCTGCTCTCTACCACAGGCCAGTCAGCATATGTAGTACAAGGCAGGAGCCCGAATCACCAGCCCCACTGCCATCAAGTCCGAGTTCTAAGCTCCTCCCATGCTACAGCACTATGAATGTCTCAGGGGTGCTCCCTTAGGCTAGTGAGAACACATTGAGAGCGGGAGTTTGAAGCCGCAGTCAACTTGGATGTAGGGACTGAGTGTGTAGGGGGAGGAGAAGGAGGAAGGAAATGAAGCTTTAAGCTTCTCCTCCTTTTGCGTGGAAAACCCACCACTGATGGACAGAGCAGCAGACACAGACAGACGGAAGCGAAAACCAGACAGGAACAAAGAGGAGACAATTTGGACTTAGTGCTCAGTGGATGCATCAACATCTGAATGTGCATCCAGACCCAGACCTTTCCCTGTTCAGGGTCCAGGTTGTCAAGCCTGTCTCTTATTTCACCGTCCTCTATCGCTCTGCTACATGATAACCATTTTCTTCCCTCCACCTCCTGAAGTCACCAATGTCAACCATTTCTGCTGCTGACACTGCCCTGCCTTTGACAAGTCACAAAATGAGAACAAGCCTGGGTTCGGGTTGTCCTCTTGGGGAAACAGAGAAGTACCTCCTAACTTGAAAATTGTGCTGCTACCTTCCACCCGGACTTCAGGAGTCTCCAATCAACACCCACCTTCACACCAACCTACAAGGATCTGGATGGGTTTCCTCCCTGTCCTCCTCCACCTTCTTAGGCCACAGTCGCACCACCTTTAAGGAAATAGGGAGCTGAGAGCTGAGCAGGAACCACTATTTGGACCAACACACCAGCACGTCAGCTCCTGGTCACGCGAAGCCACTTCACTGGTGAGTCTGGGTCCCAAATTTCCCCTCCCATTATTGGCAAGATCCCTCACTCCTCGCCTTCCCTCCCATCACCTCCACCATGTGGGACACTGTCACTCGTTTTCTTTTTAGTCTTTGCACACACAACAAATGTGTCATCTTTCTCTGATTACCGAAAGAAACAGCATCTTCTCCTGAGCTGCTGGTCATTTCTACTTCTCTGGGAAACGGGCCCATCCTCTTCTCTACTCCCTTCATCACTTCTATTTGGACTCACTAATGTTCATCTCTGCAGTCCTGAAAATACCTGGAAATGAAGATGAGGGAGGGAGTGTCAGGAAAGGAAACAGTAGGAATGGATTCTGTTACTTTCTTGTTAACACTATTCTATTCTTTGTTATACAAATATGCATTTTTATTATTGAAAAATGTTAAAGAACTATTTTCATTCAAGAAAAATTATTCACTTTTATTAAGTGGCATATATCATAAACAATAATTCTCACTGCATAATGACTTCTGTACATGTCACTCAAAGCAATCTTAAGTTTTCTACATCTTGCCCCATGACAACATCCTGATTAGGTAATCACTTGAGAGTTTACAAATCTGATGATATGCCAGAACCAACTAGGTTTATTTCTGGAGTGTCAAGGTGGTTCAGTGTTAGAAAGTCATTCATTCATTTATCCATTTATTCAGCATGTGTACTGAGCACCTACTACATGCCATGCATTGTTCTTGATGCTGTGGTTACAGCAGTGAATAGAGTTGACCTAAATTTCTAACCTCATAGTTCTTATATTCTAGTGAAACAGACAAGCAACCAACAAGATAAAACATATAGTATATTGTTATTAATAAGTACTAAAGAAAAAATAAATGGCAGGAAAGAAGATATGAAAAGTCAAGATGGGATGAACTTTTAGAAAGGGTGACTAATGAAGGACTCGCTAAAAAGGTGACCTTTGAGTAAAGATCTGAAGTCTTGAGGGATCTAACTAAGTGTGGTGATGTGTGGTGGAAATACATCCCAGGCAAGGAGACGAGCAACTGAAAAGGCTCTGTAAAGGGAACATGTCCGGTATATTCCAGGAACATCAAGAAAGCCAAGATGACTGAGCAGGGTGAGTTAGATAGAGAGAGAGAAGTTAGATAGAGGCAGAAAAGTAGTAAGATTGAATAGGGTAGGGCCTTGTCAGTTGTAATAAGGACATTTATATTTCCTCTAAACAATACAGGAAGTGGGTGGGGAGTTTGAACAAGGGACATGTGTCTGGATGTGTTGAGAATAAACTATAGGAATAGAAGAGTGACAGGGACACTGGCCTGTCTACATCATTCCTGACAACAGCAAACCAAAGAAGAAAAGAAACCTCACAATGAAAGCATTTGATAAAATAAGTCACCATTCCTAATTTTAAAAAAATTAGTAAAATAGGAATAGGAGGGAAATTCATTTATGTAGTAAATAATTATATGTAATTTCGTGAGTCATTCTTAGATGAATTAAATTAGATATAAAAGAAAATATCCTTAACCTGATGAAGAAGATATCAGGAGCTCTTCTGATCTGGCAGATTCATTCCTCTCTCTGGTCTATCAAGATTACAGAACTTAACGACTTGCCTCCATTCACTGATAGTATTTCTTTTTACTACGTGTGTGTGCACGTGCAACAGAGAGAAAGAGAGAGACTGGTAAACATAAGTGAAATTAGCCTTGAAAAAAAAAAGAAAATACTTCAATCACAAATAATAAAAGTTATAATAAATAATGAAACAAAAGAGGCATTCCCACTGACTTCAAGAACAAGATCAGGAGGCTCTTAAGGAAGTTCTAGTCAATGCCAGTCATTAAGTTCTGTGATCTTGGTAGACCACAGAGAGGGACAAATCTGCCAGATCAGAAGAACTTCTGATATATTCTTCATCAGGTTAAGGATATTTTTGTTTATGTCTAATTTAACCAAGAATGACTCATGCAGAAGAAGAAAGAAAAGGGGGCATAAAAGTTGGAAAGGAAGAAATGAAAAATCATCATTTACAAATATATAATACCAAGATAAGCCAAAGGTATCACTTTAAATTAGAATTAATAAGACAATCACAAAAATTTGGAACTTGATTAATAAGCACAAATGCACTTACTAATATGTGTCTAAAAAGAAAGTTGGAAACAGTTGACAGTGGCTAGGAGTGGAAAAGATAACACAAGGTTCTTTCCCTATATACTTTATATATTTCCTTATTGTTTTGAATATTTTTAACCACTAGTATATATTACTTGTATTACCAGAACAAAACACAAGATTCCTAATCCAGACTATTATACATACATAACACAGACCCTCTTGGCCATTGTATTAACTCTTAATTTTTTGTGGGGTGGGGATTACCGACCCCTTGAGAAACTGATGAGGTCGATGATCTCTGTTCCTGAAAAAAAAAAATGCATTTAACCACACATCTAATCCCAAACAAAACTTTGCAGGTGAATGCAATTTCAGCTGGTCCACAGAGTTGACCGGGTAAGAATACCTACTCTGGGTTCATCAGTGGGGATTGTTCCCTGGGCATACATTTGGTTGAGAGGGCACCAAGGTGGATGTGTACTGGCAGGCAGTAACCTTGCAGCAAGGCTAGACTCCTCCTGTGTCCCCTGGAGCTAAGGAGGTCAGAAGTGAGAGGCCCAGGAGGCTGCATCTCTTAGGCCAGGTGGTAGTAGCAGACAGTGTTTGGAGCAAGGTTCACTGGTAACCACGAATAAGGATAGACAGCAGTCAGGCCTGGGAAGTTCCCCCAGCAATCACATTTTGTGTGATCACAAAAACTTTTTTGTGAAATCACAGATTTCACAAATCGTCAGCTGCAGGGTCAGGTAAGAACAGCATTCCTTTCTATGCATCAATGGGTTACCTCTGGGAACTTCGGGAAGGGACGGAAGGAGCCAAAGACATTTAACCAGGTCTGTATCTTGGTCAGTTCTCCAGATATATTTTGGGAGTGAGCAACTGAGCTGTTTGGACGAACGGAGGCAAGATGGTGCACTTCCGGGTTCTTCATCCCCCCCCCCCACAACTCTTCCCGCGCGCGAAAGTGCAGCCGGCGACCCGGGAAGGTGCAGACCAACTGGGCATGCGCCAGGTGACGTCAATCCGAAGAGACCAAGATTTACCTGGTCGCACCTGCGGAACGCCCCTGACACGCCCATGCCCCACCTATTGCCCTCCCACTCCTAGAAAAGCCGCTCTCCACCATTGAGCCACGTGGACTTCCCAGCTTCCCAGTCCTGTCAGGATGTCGGGACTGTGGGAAGTCCGTCCGAGGGCCCCACGGGGGGACTCTGCCGGCCTCCTTCGCCGGAGGCCGACAGACTTCTCCCGCACACCTTAGGTTACCAAAATAAACTAGCAGTTTTGCGCCTGACCTTTGCCTACTTGCTGGTTCTTTTGTGCTCGCTCTGGTGGTCTTAGAAAAACAAGACAGATGGTGCCGAAACCCGGGAGGAGACCCCTCCTCAGGGCCCCCAGGGTCCAGGGAGCCTCCTCCTCCTCGTTCTACGCCGCGGACGGACCAGGACCTGAGACCCGCTTCGCTCACTCTCACGGCCTCTCTGGGGTAAGTGCCCTTGTCTCCTCTTTACCACCCTCGGCCAAAATCCTGCGCAGGTCCGAGGTCCATTTTGAGCCACCAAGTGGCTTGGGAGACCCTTGCAGGACGGAGACGTCCACCTGAAGGTACTCTCCACTTTGGCTTCAAGAGCCTCCAGTCTGTCTCTGCTGGTTCCGAAGGACGCTTTGAAGCCAGGCAGAGATCCACTTCCATTTCCATTGTGTCCATTGTGTGTCGGTAAAGAGGAAACAAATGGGAAACCCCC
>NC_045445.1:52114792-52127268 GCF_002776525.5 Piliocolobus tephrosceles
GCAGTTTTGCGCCTGACCTTTGCCTACTTGCTGGTTCTTTTGTGCTCACTCTGGTGGTCTTAGAAAAACAAGACATGAGCCAGGTGCCTGAACGCAGGAGATGAGCAGATCTGGTATATGGGAGGGAGTAGAGAGACAGCACCTCCCTCCTCCTCCTGACAGGGCGGGGAGGATTTGACCACCCCGCACCCACCACACTCAGTTTCCTTGGCTTCACAGCTCTTCCTTCTGCCCAGAGTTGAATCATTAACAGGAACCTAATCCGAAGACAGGTGTTCAAAACTGTCATGGTTACAGCCATCAAATTACAGGAGGTTCACACACAGCAGTCAGCAATGGTTTGGGAATATTAAATACATGTGTTTCTGTAACAGAACAAGACAGGATCATTTATTTATGCAACTTAAAAGCTATCCCAGAAGGAGAAAAAAGTAGCACATTATTTGTCCAAAATAAATAAGATTGGACAACTGAACAGCTCTCTGTGGATCAATTTACAGATCATATGGAAATATGCTTATCTTATTGAGAAATATTTCATTTTAGATGTTCAAATACCTTAGCATATTTTAAAAACTATTTCCTATGTGGCCAAAAGAATTCATGTTCTATTCGGTAAAAATTAACCAAAATTAATGGTGCTTTCCAATGGACGCAGGAAACCTTTTTTCTTTACAAAACATGCCCACCCTTTTTTTGTTGCTACTTCCATCAGTGAATTCTTGTTTCACTGAATTTTTTTTACTATAAAAATAAAGCATGATGATAGTTTTAAAAACAAAACAGGAGTATTCCAGAAGTACAGACCCCACTCCCACTCCTTGTCACCTTTCTGACACTCTGCCCCTTAGCTATACTGGAACAGGGAGTCAACTGCAAGGAAAATCCTGGGGACTAGGGGCTGAGGAACTAGAAGTGGAGCGATGGAAGAGTGTCCAGTAGCCCAGGAAAGGATGAAACAATTCCCCAACAAAAAAGTAAAAATTTTCAATAGCCCTCCGAGAAGATACAGCCCCTCCCAGGTAACCAGAGAAAGGCAAATTCTGAAAGCAGGGACAAGGGTCTATTTTGGGCCTCCAGGACGACAAAGACAAAAAAATGAGTGATAGGACCTGATGTGGTGGGGGGAGATGGGACTGGAAGTAAAGGAGGGGGCTCGTACTCTTGGTGGGAGTGGAAATTGGGGACTCAAGCTTACTGGCGATGCAGTCCTCACGTGACCAGGAGCTGACGTGGGCAAAGGTACTTAAAGCCCTGACCGCCGTCCCCCGTCCTCCTCTGGGTACCAACTCTATTGCGCAGCTCGCTGCCGTGCGTTTAACCCAGACGAGGAGGAGGAGGAGAAAATTTCCCAGACTCGGGCAGGTGGGTGCGAGGGTGGGCACAGTCTGGGACCCCTGAATGGGGTAATCTAGGGATGTGGGAGTCGGAGGCCGCGGGTGCCTCGGTCTCCCCCGCTCCTGGCCGGCTTTCCAGACCTGAGGTGCTCAGACGGGGCTCATTTTGTTCGGCGGCGAGGAAAGGGGGAGGGGGAAACGAAAAGACTTTTGATAGAGTTTACGAAGAATCCGCTTACTTCCTGTCCAGCCAGTGTTTTTGGTTTTGTTTATAACATTCAGGCCCGCACCCCGCATCCCGTCCTGTTTTGAGAGGAGGAGGGAAGAGAAATAAACGTTGCAGCGCATAGAAGGCCAGCGGAGAGGTTGGGAAAGGGTAACCAGGAGGCGGGGGTGGGGCATGCAATTTGGTAACAATCTGGGCCGTACACTCCCACCCTGACCTCCCCCACCACCGCCCCCGCACCCTCCCATCACCCAGCCGACCCTCTGTGCTTTGGGAGTGCTGAAAAATGGGTGTACCAGCTGCCGTTGGAGAGATGGCGGGTTTGTCGCTGTCTGGGCTTCACGGGAGGTGGGGGGGGGGGGGGACCCTGAGAGAATCTGGTATTAAACCGCCTTGTTAACTCGCAGACTGCTTTCCAGACACCTCCGGCCCACACAGCCGTTCACCACCCGTCTTTTCAGTCCTGGAAAAGGAATTCGGGTATGCAGGCGGGAGAAATGGCGGTTGTTGGGGGGATTTGTGGAAAGTGGGAGGTAAAGCCCATAACAGAGAAATCGTGGAAAATCTCAACCCTGAATCCGAAAAGGCAGACGTTGAGGTCCCTCTTCTGCAGGCTAATCCTAGGCCTAGGGGCTGGGTAGCGAAAGACTGGTGATCCGGGGGGGGGGGGGGAACACTGAATTGTTTGGCAGCAGTCCCCCATACCGCGTCCCATCCGGCTTTTGCTGCACCCTCGCCCTCGCCTCGCTCCCCTCCCGCTTCGTTGGAGGAGAAGGGGTGTGGCGGTGTGTCCCGGAGAAATGGCGGATGGGGGCGGGGCAAAGCGGAAGGAGGGATTGAGTGCCTGGGGAGCCTGCGCAGGAGGAGGATTGAGAAGGGAGGGTGGGGTGAGAAGAGTTGAAGGAATTGTCCTGGTGCTGATCCATCCACCAGGCTTTCATTGTCTAACGGCGACAGTCTATATTTCTGCTCTTCAGTCTGTCCTTAGGATGAATCTCTAACTGAACTGAAGTAAGGAGAAACAGCCTTGAATCTTTGGAGGTCAGTTTTGGGATTGGAATTGTCTGGGGCCCCCAGGTGTGCGTGTGGCAGAGACCAGAGCAGAGTATGGGACCAGAGGCTCCTCCTGCATCTTCTCTCTTTTAACTTGAAAGACACCCTTGCCCCTTTCCCCGGGACCTTTCTTTTTGGTGCAGAGAAAGGGGCGTGGCATCTGCCTTAGTTAATATTTGGGGGAGGAAAGGTTGAAGAGGAAAAAAGGATCCCTGAGAGGGGGAAAACTTTTGACCCACAGGGTTTCAAATCAGGAAAAGAACCAGAATTCGTCCACCAAAGGCTCAAAAACGCCCTTTCTGATCTGTCCTCAGGTCTGTCTTCTTTTTGGCCTCTGTGCAACTGCAGCTACAGTGGAAAAAAGCAAACTGCTCTTGATCCCAGGAGGTTGGTGTGTGCATGAGCAACATCTAGGGACCTTGGGGGTAGGGAGTGGGACATCATAGCAGAATCTGAGGTCTCTACTGTTTTTCCAGCTCTACACCAGCTTTACCGATGTCTGTACTGCCTCTCGTCCCCCCATTTAGATGCTGCAAGTTGTAGGCATTGGCAGAGCAGGCTAAGGTTGAAGACGTAGAAAACATTAAACTAGGTCTGTGGATCAGCAAACACAGGCCTTGACACCTGTGCCTGGGTGCTAGCCCACCGAGCAAGCGTTGTGTCCCTAAACTCTTCTCTAAGTAAAACCGGTTAGACACGAAGTGAGCAAGAGCCCTAAGCCTCATTTTTATCCTTTACCCCTAGGCCCTGCCTAAGCCTCAGCAGAACTTGTAAGCCTAAACTGAAGAGCCTCACCCGGACGAGCAGGCATCCCTTAACCTTAAGCAAGCCACTTCCACGCCCTGGATCAGTGAATAACCCCAGCTGCACCATGAGCCGCGTTCGGGATGCTGGTTGTGTAGCGGCGGGGATAGTGATAGGGGCTGGTGCCTGGTACTGTGTCTACAAATACACCAGGGGAAGAGACCAGACCAAGAAGAGAATGGCCAAGCCCAAAAACCGGGCTGTGGCTGGGACTGGAGCCAGGGCTAGAGCTGGGCTAAGAGCCGGATTCACAATCGACCTTGGGTCAGGATTCAGTCCCCCAACCCCAGTCCGCGCTGAAGCAGAGGACAGGGCTCAGGATGAAGCCTCTGCCCTGGACACAGTTGGAGCTGAGGCAGTGGCCCCAGCTGCATCCAGCGCTGAGGCTCAGAGTGGGGCAGGCGGTCAGGCCCAAGAGGCAGATGGAGCCGGGGTTGGGCCTAAAGCCGAATCAATAGTTGGGGCTGCAATGGCTTCTACAATTGCACCACCTCCCGGGGTGACAGAGGCCCTTGGGGCTGCAGAAGCCCCTGCAACGACAGGGGCTCCCAAAGTGGCAGAAGCTCCCAGAGAAGCGGAGACTTCTAGGGCAGTGGTGCCTCCTGGGACAGTGGTGCCTACCGAAGCAACAGCACCCACTGAGGTGACCGAGGCTCCTGGGGTAGCAGCACCTACCAAAGTAGCTGAAGCTCCCGGGGTGGCATCGCCTACTGAGGCAGCTGAGACTCCTGTGCCCGCAGTGCCTACTGGGGCTGCAGCACCTACTGGGGCTGCGGAGTCTCCTGGAACTTCTGGTCCCCCTAGAACAGCGGCGGTTCCTGGGACATCAGCCGCCAAGAAAGCAACCCCTGGGGCTCACACTGGGGCTATACCTAAAGCCACATCAGCAACTGGAGCGGTACCCAAAGGTGGAGCCAAGGGTGTAACCAGGTCCCGGAATGGGGGCAAGGGCAAGGGCAAGAAAAGCAAGGTTGAAGTAGACGAACTGGGAATGGGCTTCCGTCCTGGAGATGGGGCTGCAGCAGCTGCTGCAGCCTCTGCTAATGGCGGACAGGCTTTCCTGGCAGAGGTCCCTGATTCTGAGGAAGGGGAGTCCGGGTGGACTGACACAGAGTCAGATTCAGACTCTGAGCCTGAAACCCAGCGCAGAGGGAGGGGAAGAAGACCCGTTGCCATGCAGAAGCGCCCCTTTCCTTATGAAATTGATGAGATTCTGGGTGTTCGTGATCTCAGGAAGGTCCTTGCCTTGCTTCAGAAATCTGATGATCCTTTCATCCAACAGGTAGCTTTGCTCACTCTGAGCAACAATGCCAATTATTCATGCAATCAAGAGACAATCCGCAAATTGGGAGGCCTCCCAATTATTGCAAACATGATCAACAAAACTGATCCCCACATTAAGGAAAAAGCCTTAATGGCCATGAATAACCTGAGTGAGAATTATGAAAATCAGGGCCGGCTTCAGGTGTACATGAATAAAGTGATGGATGATATCATGGCCTCTAACCTGAACTCAGCAGTTCAAGTAGTTGGACTAAAATTTCTAACAAACATGACTATTACTAACGACTACCAGCACCTGCTTGTCAATTCCATTGCAAACTTTTTCCGTTTGCTATCTCAGGGAGGTGGAAAAATCAAGGTTGAGATTTTGAAAATACTTTCGAATTTTGCTGAAAATCCAGATATGTTGAAGAAACTTCTCAGTACCCAAGTGCCAGCATCATTTAGTTCCCTCTATAATTCTTACGTGGAATCAGAAATCCTTATTAATGCCCTTACTCTATTTGAGATTATCTATGACAATCTCAGAGCAGAAGTGTTTAACTATAGAGAATTCAATAAGGGTTCCCTTTTTTACTTATGCACTACATCTGGAGTGTGTGTTAAGAAAATTAGAGCCTTAGCAAATCACCATGACCTCTTAGTGAAAGTGAAAGTTATAAAGCTAGTGAACAAATTTTGATTGGTTATGTACCGTCAAAAGACTTGAAAGAAATTTCTTGATTTTGCAGTCTGGAAGTGTTGAATATTGAAAGTTACTGCTTTTCCACTTGCTCATGTAGTAAAGGGATCCTTTCAGCTGCCAGTGTTGAATAATGTATCATCCAGAGTGATGTTATCTGTGACAGTCACCAGCTTTAAGCTGAACCATTTTATGAATACCAAATAAATAGACCTCTTGTACTGAAAACATATTTGTGACTTCAATCGTGCTGCTTGGATGGAAATATTTTTACTGGTTCTTCTGAATTGACAGTAAACCTATCCATTATGAATGGCCTACTGTTATATTATTTGTTTTGACTTGAATTTATCCACCAAAGACTTCATTTGTGTATCATCAATAAAGTTGTATGTTTCAACTGACAAAAAGTCGTTCTAATGCTTGAATTTAAAACCCAGCTGGAGAGATAAGGTACACAAATACAAAAGGATATATACAAAGATCTATGAAAAATAATAATAATAAATAAATACAAAAGGATTACTAACAGTACCTGGGCATATGCTCTTTGTCAAATACACACCATCTGCTTAAATGAAGCAGAGGTTGCTGAGAAAGTTTCAAGGAGGAAGGGCGCACTTAAGCCGAGCCCTGAAGGACAACATAAAAGGGCATTCCAGGAGGGGGAAATGCTTTGGAAAAAGGCATGAAAGTGAGAAATCCGTTCCTGTGATAGGAAGGTAGCCAGTTTGCTTGGAATGGAAGCCATGGGAAGAGGAATAATGAGAGATAAATGTGAAAATTCAGAGTGAGGAAAGTTTAAGGAAGATCCTGAACCCCAAGTCAAAATATTGAAATAATATCCTGTCATATTATGCAAGTCACTGAACAGTTTTGAATAAAGGAAAAATAGTCTGGTGGCAATATGAAAGATGGATTGGAGCTATGTTGGAGACTGGACATTTATTAGAAAGTTAGAATAAGCCAAGCAAGAGATGATGAGGGGTGAAGTGGGGTGGTGACTAAAGGAACTGTTAGTGTATGATGATAATAAGAGATAAAACAAAACAAGAAGGACGAAGAGCTGCTGCCTGACGCTTGTCTGTGGATCAACAAAGCTGGAGGACTGTGTAACCTCATTCAGGTCCTGAGAGGGAAGAGCCCTCTTTGGGGGGCAACTGAGGAGACAGCACAATGACAAAGTGAGTCACCATTTGGGGTGAGAAAAAAGCAGTGTGGCAGAAAGAATGACTCTTGGCACAGAGCAGTGGTTGGCTTCCTAGGGTTAGAGGTTTAGGCCTGCCGTCTTTTAGAAGAAGAGCACTGGTGAGGCCTTGATAGGAGTCCCCATCCCCACTCCCAAGTTCACTTATGAGCAGGTATACCTTCCTCCCTCCCCTCCCTGGCCCACTGAAGCAATTAGAAAGTGGGAGGGTCCCAGAGATTTTTCCAAACCCAGCCTGCTTTCCTGACACCCTTTATGGTTAACAGTATATTGTATACTTAAAAATTGCAGAAAGAGTAGATGTTAAGTGTTCCAACCACAAAAGGTAACTATATGGGGCAAATGCATATGTTAATTAGCTTGGTTTAGCCATTCCACAATGTATACATATATCAAAACACCATGTTTACCCCTAAATATATACAATTCTTATTTGTTTACTAAAAATACATTTTTAAAAAATTGTTATATACTTCTATATTGGCATGAAAAGACATTAACTACATGTAAGGGCCTGTTGCATCAGTCAAAAAGTCCACACAATTAAAACTGGGTGAAAATTCTTTCAGATGTTTATTATATACATCTCTGTGTATTTTTTTCATAAAATTGGAATCATATTGTATGATAGTGGTTCTTAATGTGTAGTCCATGGGCTACTGCAGGTCCCTGAAACAGTAAGGTCAAAACTATTTTCAAAACAATAGTAACATGTTATTTTCTGTTTTTCACTGAGTTGACATTTGCACTGATGGTGCAAAAGCAATGGCGGGTAGAACTGCTGGTGCCTTAGCATGGATTAAGGCAGTGTCCCCATACTATACTAGTAGTGATTGCATTCTTTAGAACCACACGCTCTAATTTTTTTAATCCAAATTTATTTAAAAATGTCTTTAATAATAAAGTCCTTATTTATATAAAGTATATATGATAAAATCTCAATGATTGAGTGCATGTCTTTTTAATATTCCGTGTGATGAAATAGGAAGTACGCACAAAGCATTTCTGCCGCATAGCTTAGGACAATGGTTGTCTCTAAGGTAAATATTTGCATAATCATTTTAGTTGTACACTGAATTAGCTGCTTTTTTCATGGAACATTAGTTTTACTTGAAGAATGACTGGCAGACAAACTCTGGTTTTTCAGACTTGGGTATTTATTAGAGATTTTCTTGAAAATGAATGAAGTGAGACTTCAAGAAAAACCACTGACAGGATTTGTCACCAACAATAAAATTTGAGCTTTTAAGCAAAATTAGAAATTTATAAAACTTGCATCCACAAATGCAAGCTTGACAGCTTCTCTTGAAGATTTTTCTGAGGAGATCAGTGGTGATAATAATGGAGGTGATGGCCTTTTTTCTTTTTCTCCTAGGAGAAAATTGATGGAGGACCCTAGGGCTTAATGTTGTTCTTACTCAGTTTTACTGTAATCATTGTAACCCATATGACATCGAATCCATGGCTATTTAACAAATAATACAATTGCTGTGGTAACAACATGACCCTGAGTGAGGTTAGACCCAAGAATTTTTGAACCCTTACTAAGGGGAACCTGAAAATATGTCAGTCCTGGAAAAGGACTTCTGGGGTAAGATAGTATTTGAGTTTGTATTTGGAAGATGGATGCATCAGCATCTCCTGGCTTGATACTCACTATTCAGGTAGTCTAACCAGCTTCATCTGCTCTGATTAACAGTGGAAGCTTCCATAATCTTCAGGTGAAACCTGTTCCTGTACAGAGATGTGTGGTCTGGCCTAATAAACTACAAATCACACAATAGGGAAATGCTTTATTTCCTAAGGTCTGGATTTTTGTGCCTTAAATCACATCACATGTGAAAGTACGAGCATAGTTCAGGTGTGGCTAAATCCTAAAAGAGTAGTTCTTTGAAAGATTTAACCTCATGGAATAATAACAATAGGTACCAGAAATTGAACATCAGCTGTATAGTATTCTATTATTCTTGGAGTTCCTGGAGCTGCATTTGTTTCCACCCTTTATCAGGCCAGGTTATTCAACTTTTCCATTGTAAGATCTATTACAATATATTTCCTTAAATTATCTTTTTGTGCTTAAGCAAAAGGTCTCATACTAAGAGTAAGATGAGAGATGGGGTAGTAAGCAATAGAGTCTCATGAAATCATGGGATATTTGGGTTGAGGTGGGCAAAATGCAAATGAGACTTCCTTCCCAATCTGGGGTGGAAAACAGTCTATAATTAATTGAGAGCTTTCCCTGTTACAAAAGTTCTATGTGACAAGGTAATTGCTCCTATAGAACAATTTCATGGGGAAGAGGAATTGAGTGGGATCAGGTATTTGTATCTAGGGACACCAAACAACTTCCAGTGAAAACAATGAGTAGGCTTGAATATGGAATTTAATGTAAAAGATAAAACAACAAGGAATCCTACTGCAAGAATCCTTTCCAGTTAAGGCTGTCATACAGAGATCTCTTGAAGAATGAGTTTAGGAATTGACCTTGTCTATTACTTAACTGTAATATCAGTTGAATTCACCACCTTACCAGGTTTCCTTAGTGAAACTGGAAACACTGGTAGCCGGGATAGGTAATCTGGCAAATCCTGAGCCTCTTTGGGATTTTTGAAAATAGTTCCCACTATGCCCTGCTTATAAAGAAAATAACAATTTGCCTCATATGCCCCCACTGAAATTCGTATTTTAAAATACGAGTTTGATATTTTAAAATATGAGGTTGATAATTCAATATTAAAACCAGAGAATTAGATTTTCAATGTGCCTGACTAGGGGACATAGTTTAGATCAGTCCAAATTAATTGCAGTTAGAGTTCTCACCTATTGTTAATACATGAATAATATATTGATTAGCTCTAGACTTAAGTTAGACGTGAATGGTAAAATTTCAAGAACAACCACTAAAATTATAGAAATAGAGTATATAATATCTAGAGCAATAAAAGAAAAAATGCACTTTGAGAAAATATTTTTAATCCAAAAGTAGGTGAGAAATGAGAAAAGTGAAGCCTCAAAAAAGGAAGACAAATAGAAAGTACATAGTTCAAATGTATTTGTAATCACAATAAGTGAAAATGGCTAAATTTACTTGTTAAATATATATAACGGGATTTTGAAAACCATCTACATGCTAAATAATAAGGATGCAGAAATTTTGAAAGCAAAAAGATAGGAAAAGTTATATCATGTAAGCATTAACCAAAAGGAGGCTGGCATAGCCAAGTAAATATGAGACTAAATAGATTTTAAAGCAAAAAACATTGTTAAAGATAAAGAATGGGTGAATGATTAAACACACTGTTACATCCATAACATAGAATACCATTTGGAAATAAAAATGAATGAACTATTGATACATACAACAACCTAGATTAATCTCAGGGGCATTATACTGAGTGAGAAAACAAATCTCAAAAAGTCACGTACTATGTGATTCCGTTTTTATAACATTCTTCTTTTAGCTTTGCTTTGTTATTGATACATAATAATTGTAGTATTGGTGGGGTACATGTGATGCTTTGATATGTGCCAACAAGGTGTAATGATCAAGGATATTCAGGATATCCACCACCTTAACCATTTGTCATTTCTTTGTGTTGGGACCATTTCAAATCTTCTAGCTATTTTGAATTATTGTTAACTATAGCCACCCTACTGTGCTATCGAACTCTAGAACTTATTTCTTCTATCTGTATGTTTGTACTCATTAACCAATCTCTCTTCATCCCCCGCTACCCGCCTCACCCAGTTCCCAGACTCAGGTAACTATCATTCTACTCTCTACCTCCATTAGATGAACTTTTTTTTGGCTCCCTCATGTGAGTGAGAACATGCAATTGCCTTTTTGTGCCTGGCTTATTTCACTTAACATAATGACCTCCAGTTCTATCCATGTTGCTGCAAATGACAGGATTTCATTCTTTTTATGGCTGAATAGTATTCCATTGTGTATATATAACATATTTTCTTTATCCATTCATCCATTGATGGACACTTAGGTTGCTTTCACATCTTGGTTATTGTGCATAGTGCTGCAATAAACATGGGGGTGCAAGTATCCCATTGATATACTGATTTTCTTTTCCTTGGATAAATATCCAGTGGTGGGACTGCTAGATTGGATGATAGTTCTAACTTTGTTGTTTTTGAGAAACCCCTATACTCTTTTCTGTAATGGCTGTACAAATTTATATTCCCACCAACAGTATATTAGTGTCCTCTTTTCTCCACGTCCTCACCAGCATGTTATTTTTTTGTCTTTTTGATAGTAGCCATTCTAAATGGGGTGAGTTGATATCTCATTCTGGTTTTGATTTGCATTTATTTGATAATTACTGATGTAGAGCATTTTTTCATATACCTGTTGGCCATCTGTATGCCTTCTTTAGGGAAATGTCTGTTGAGATCCTTTGCCCACTTTAATGGAATTATTTGGGGTTTTGCTCTTGAGTTGAGTTCCTTGTATAACAGTCTTAAAATGAAAAAATTATAGAAATAGAAAACAGATTCATGGTTGCCAGGTGTTAGGTGTGGTAGGGTGGGTAGTGTGTATCACTGGAAAGGGGCAGCACAAATGATATCTCTGTGGGGATAGAATAGTTCTGCATCTTGATTGCAGTGGTGTGATACAATGGTATAGAACTATATGATGCATTTTCTACCAGTATCAAGTTCCTAATTTTAATATTGTACTACAGTCATATAAGATGTAGCCACTGGAGGAAACTGTTAGGAAAGGTACAGAAGACCTGTTGGTATTATCCTTGCAATTACAGGTAAATATATAATTATTTCAGAATAAAAGTTTTTAAATGATGATAAAAAGTTAAATTTGCCAAAAAATTATAAATTTATGAGTATATATGAAATAACCTGAAAATATATAAAGAAGCTGGGCACAGTAGCTCAGCCTGTAATCCCAGCACTTTGGGAGGCTGAGGCAGGTGGAGCGCTTCAGGTCAGGAATTCAATAACAGGCTGGCCAACATGATGAAACCCTATCTCTACTAAAAACACAAAAAATTAACCGGGTGTGGTGATGCCTGCCTGTAATCTCAGCTAATCAAGAGGCTGAGGCAAAAGACTCGCTTGAACCAGTGAGGCGGAGGTTGCAGTCAGCCGAGATTGCACCATTGCACTCCAGCCTGGGTGACAGAGCGAGATTCCATCTCAAAACATATATATGTATATATAAAGAAAAATGTTATGGAACTATAAAAGGAACAAATCAACAATCACACGGAAGAATACAACATACTTCTCTAAAGTATTTAAAGAATAAGGAGAACAAAAAGTATTCTATTATTATATCTTGATAGTAAACATATAGAATATTGAGCAATGTGGTCAACAATCTGATTTAATGGACATACACAAAATCCTGCACCAAATAATAGGAGAATACACTTTCTTCTCAAGCATACAGGGACTATTTATAATAATGATAATGAATTTGGCCATAAAACAGATCTCAACAAATTTCCAAGAATCAATGTCATAATAATCACTTTATTTGACCAAAATGCAATTAGGATAGAAATAAATAACAAGGTAATATGTTTTTAAAACCATGTGTTTGGCCGGGCGCGGTGGCTCAAGCCTGTAATCCCAGCACTTTGGGAGGCTGAGACGGGCGGATCACGAGGTCAGGAGATCGAAACCATCCTGGCAAACACGGTGAAACCCCGTCTCTACTAAAAATACAAAAACTAGCCAGGTGAGGTGGCGGGCGCCTGTAGTCCCAGCTACTCGGGAGGCTGAGGCAGGAGAATGGCGTAAACCCGGGAGGCAGAGCTTGCAGTGAGCTGAGATCCGGCCACTGCACTCCAGTCCGGGCGACAGAGCGAGACTCCGCCTCAAAAATAAAATAAAATAAAATAAAAT
>NC_045445.1:52127668-52162178 GCF_002776525.5 Piliocolobus tephrosceles
AAAATAAAATAATAAAATAAATAAAATAAAATAAAACCATGTGTTTGAAACTTTTATTTTATTTATTTATTTATTATTTTGAGACGGGTTCTCACTCTGTCGCTTGGGCTGGAGTGCAGTGGTGCGATCATGGCTTACTGTAACCTCCGCCTCCCGGGCTCAATGGATCACACCACCTCAGCCTCCCAAGTAGCTGGGACTACAGATGCATGCCACGTTGCACGGCTAATTTTTGTATTTTTGGTAGAGACGGGTTTCTCTATGTTGCCCAGGCTGGTCTCCAACTCCTAACCTCATGTGATTCTCCTGCCTCTCTGTATTATCCTTGCAATTACAGGTAAATATATAATTATTTCACAACAAAAGTTTTTAAATGATGATAGAAAGTTAAATTCGCCAAAAAATTATCAATTTGTGAATATTTAATAAAATAACCTCAAAACATATAAAGAGGCCAGGCACAGTGGCTCAGCCTGTAATCCCAGCACTTTGGGAGGCTGAGGCGGGTGGCCTCCCATAGTGCTGGAATTACAGGTGTGAGCCACCACCTACAGTCGTGTTTGGAAATTTAAAAAAAAAAACAAACAAAAAAAAACTTTTTTGTAGTTTATGGGTTAAAAAAGGAAGCATAATAGAAATTTTAAAACACTGAAAACTGAATAATAACAAAAACACTAAATACCAACATTTGTAGGATTCAGTAAAAACAGTATTGCTTTTTTTTTTCTTTATTTCTTCTAAAAGGAAAAAAAAAGGGATACATTTGCAGAATGTGCAGGCTTGTTACATAGGTATACGTGTGCCATCGTGGTTTGCTGCACCTATTGACCCGTTCTCTAAGATCCCTCCTCTCACCTCCCACCCTCCAACAGGCCCTGGTGTATGTTGTTTCCCTGTGTTCCTGTGTTCTCAATGAAAATATTATTTCAAAGGAAATTTATGGTCTTAAGTTTTTATGTTATATGAAATGTCTACAACAGGCAAATCTATAAAGACAGAAAGTAAAGTAATACTTGAAAGGAGAGGCAGAGGCAAGATGAAGAGTGACAACTCATAGGTGCAGGATCTCTGTTTGGAGTCACGAAAGTATTCCACAATTCATTGTGGTGATGGTTGCACAACTCTGGAAGCTTACAACAAAAGGTTGAATTTTACACTTTAAATAGGTGAGTTGTTTAGAATGTGAATTATATCTCATAAAGCTGTTTTAAAAATCTTATGTTAGACTGGGGGAAAAAAAAGGTAAGCATTAATGAGCTAAGCATCCAAATCAAAAAAGTTGGAAATAGACTGATAGAATAAACATAAAGATAATAAAATGAAAAAGACAAGAGCAGAAATAGATGAAATAGAAAAAAATACGTTTGATAGAATTTTAAAACATGAAAAATTGGTCCTGAAAAGATATAATTTAAAAAGCAAACCTTTGGTAAGACTAATCAAGAAAAAAGGTGAAAATAAACAATATTAACCTTGAACAAGAGGACATAATAATGAATATGCAGTGATTTTAAGAGATAAGAGAATACCATAATTAACTTTATGACAATGAATTTGAAAATGTGGATGAAATGGATACATTATTGGAAAAATAAAACTTGCCAAAATTGGCTCAGAAAGAAACAGAGAATTCAAAGGGTCCTATAACCACGGAAAAAAATTAAATCAGCAGTTTAAAAGTTCCCTGCCCCTCTCCTTAAAAAATAGACCCAGATGTAACAGATAAAGTCCAATCTTATACAAACTGTTCTATAGCCTAGAAATAAGTAATATTCTTCAATGCGTTTTATGAGTCAAATATCTTTTATATTAAAACCAACACGATCAGTATAAAAAAATGAAATTTCAAACAAGTCTCAAAATATAGATGTGAAAATCTTAAACAAAATACCAGCAAGTAGAATCCAGCAATGTATTTTAAAAAGTCATGATCAGAATGGTAAGGCAGAGCTGGCTTAACATTTTAAAAAATCTATCAAAGCTTAATTGATACATTCTAACACTATATGGAAACATAAAGACCCAATAAGAGCTACATCAATTTGGAAACAAAGGATACTTACTCTACTGGAAACTTACTCTACTAGATAGTAAGATACACTGTATGTGTCAGTCAGGGTAACAATATGCTATACTGAAGTAACAAATGAACCTCAAAACCTCAGTGAAGTACACAAAGGTTTATTTCCTATTTACATAAAATTTAATGATTAGGCAGCTCTCCAATCTTCCACGCAGTTACTCAGGAACCTAAGACTTCTTCCATCTTGTGGTTCCTCCATCTAAACACACAGCCTTTTACACCAGTTTTAAATAACTTTAACCCAGAAATAATAAACATTACTTTGCTTGTAGTGTCTAGTCCAGATAGCCATATGACCTCAATCTAACTGCAAGGCAAGTTAGGAAAGTAAGTACAAAAATCATTTGGTGAGTACCAGCTATCCCTGCCATGTCATAGTAACAAAAGTAATATGGAAGAGATAAATAGATAAATGGAAACGCTTAGAGACAGACTTAAGTAGATACAGAAAAAAACTGGCAGCACAAATCAATGGAGAAAGAATGGACGTTTTAATATATGGAATTGGAAAGACTAGCTATTTGAAGAAAAATAAAGCTGGAACCCCCCTTAGCACCAAGTATAAATCCAGACTACAGAGAACAAAATAAATATGAAAGCTAAAATTGTGAAGTTAATAGATGATAATATAGAAGAATATCTTTGTGGCCTAGAATTAGATAACAATTTCTTAAACAAAACCTCAGAAGTAGATGCCATAAGACACAAAAGATTAATAGATTTGATTACATAAAAAATAAGAATTTCTATTCAATGAGAGATACCATAAACAAAGTTAATAATGACAGAGAAAACTTATTTACAATACCTTTAACAAAGGGTTAATAGCTAGCATATACAAAGTACTCCTGCAAATCCAAAAGAAAAGGACAGGAATACACTGCCCTATAGTGACAGAAGAGGACGGACAGGTGAGATGGCTCCTGCCTGTAAAGCCAGTGCTTTGGGAGGCCAAGGCAGGAGGATAGCTTGAGGCCAGGAGTTGAAGACCAGCTTAGGCAACATGGCAAGATCCTGTCTCTACAAAGAAAAAAAAAAACTGTTTTAAAAAATTGGCTGAGTGTGATGGTGCATGCCTCTGCTTCCAGCTACTTGGAGCAGCTAGGCAGAAGGATTGCTTGAGCCCAGGAGGTCAAGACTGCAGTGAGCCATGTTCGTGTCACTGCACTCCAGCCTGGGTGACAGAGTGAGACCCTATCTCAAAAAATAAAATAAAAATAAGAAAAATAAACTGACAAAACATGACAAATATACCCCAAGGAAATGAAAACCAAAATGCTCAGAAATAAATGAAGAGATGTTCAAACTCATTATCAACCAGTTAATTGCTAATTAAAGTTCAATTATAAATCCGTTTATACCTATTTGGCTGGCAAAAATTTTAAAGCTGGGACATGCCAATTGTTACTGAGGGTACAGAGATAGAGGAATTCTAACGCACACAGCTGATTAGAGTTTAGACTGGAGCTGCTATTCCAAAGAGCAATCTGACATACATAAATGAATTATACATATGCCCTATGGCTCAACAATTCCATTCATTTTATATACATTCCAGAACACTTTTCATATAGGTCCATAAGGGGACATGCATGAGGACGTTCATCACAATGTATGAGATAACAGTAAGTTGGAAGCAGTATAGATTTTATTTCCAGGAAAATGAGGAAGTAAATTGGAGTGGATGAATACCGTGGTACATTATACAACAGCGTGAGACTACAGACGATGTACACAGAGCGACATAGATGGATCTTTAAAAAAATATTACTGAGTGGGGAAAAAAGTCAGAATGAGATCCACAGCACCATACTACTATCTAAATCCATGCATACAAAATAAAGTAAGTTTTAAAATAAACAAACATACACATCAAATAAATTAGAAGGTTGCCTTTGGGGAGGAGATGGAAGTAAAGAATAGAGAAGAAAGGAAACAAATAAAGTAGTAAATGAATTAATAAAGAAAAGAAAATGGGTTTGATTAGATCAATGCAGATGGTATGCTACGGAGGGAAGAATATGGTTAGTATAATCCTCATCACCTAAGGTCCAAAAAAAAAAGGAAAGAAAATAATCCATTAATGTTGTAGTAGTATAAAAGTCTAAACTGCTGTAATGAAAAACTCAAAAATTGTATGACTTAAAAAATGTATTTTCATTACCAAAAGAGTCCGAGGTTAATGTTCCAGGTCAGCAGAGAGGCTCTGCTACACATGGACATTCAGGGTCCCAGGCTCGTTCCATCTTGTAGCTCCACCCTTCTCTAGGTACTCAAAGTTATCTGCGCTCAGCGGGTAGCTAGGAAAAGAGAGAGCACACGTCAAGCATGAGGACGTTTTATGAGGGAAAGTCTGGAACACATCACTGCTGCCACAATCCAACTGGCCAGAACTCAGTCTCATGGTTGCACCCAATCATAAGGGACGCTGACCACTATAGCTAGACCACTATTAACCAGTCTAGCTGGATTCCAAGGAGTGGGCAGAAAGCATGGATATTGGAGAGCATAACAGCCTCTACCACAGTTTGCAAGAACTTTGTTGAGGGAATTATAAAATGTTTTTAAAAGATATTAATCATCCACAATGCTGGTCTCAGTGACTGCTTTTCCTGGGCAATGGTTTACAAATGTTTTCAACCTCACTGGTACATTTCTCAGGGTTAGTTTGATGCCCAAATTTCTCTCTCCACCCTCAATGTCCATGATCAGTAATGTCTTCCGTTTCCCCTGCAACTGTGTCCATCCCCCAAAACGTGAGGGCGGAGAGGCAGGCAGTGATTGGAATTAGAAAATGGACAGGATGTTGGTAACAGAGGCAGGGAATGAACATGAGATTTGTACTTCCTCATATTTTCACTTTCTCATGTACTATTACCGCCTTAAAAAAATAAGCATCAGTGGCGAGGCGCAGTGGTTCACGCCTGTAATCTTAGCACTTTGTGAGGCCAAGGCGGGCAGATCACCTGAAGTCAGGAGTTCAAAACCAGCCTGGCCAGCATGGTGAAACCCCATCTCTACTAAAAATATAAAAATTAGCTGGGCGTGGTGGCACACGCCTGTAGTCCCAGCTACTCAGGAGGTTGAGGCAGGAGAATTGCTTGAATCCCGGAGATGGAGGTTGCAGTGAGCCTAGATCATGCCAATTCACTCCAGCCTGGGTGACAGAGCGAGAGACTCCGTCTCAAAAAAAAAAGCATCAGCACGCAATCATTTTTACAATCAGAGAAAAAATGAAGTTGCTCTCACTGAAAAATTAATGAGGAATTAATCTGGGAAAATCTATCATAAAAATATTTCTGGTCAGGCACAGTAGCTCATACCTGTAATCCCAGCACTTTGGAAGGCCAAAGCAGGTGGATCACTTGACGCCAGGAGTTTGAGACCAGCCTGTCCCACATGGTGAAACCCTGTCTCTACTAAATATACAAAAATCGTCCGGGGATGGCAGTGCACACCTGTAATCCCAGCTATTCATGAGGCTGAGGCAAGAGAATCACTTGAACCTAGGAGGTGGAGTTTGCAGTGAGCCAAAATCGCGCCACTGCACTCCAGCCTGGGTAAGAGTGAGGGAGACTAAGTCTAAAAAAAAAAAAGTTCAACTTAAGAGGGAGGAAGTGCCTTAGCACAATTAAGTTTTATGAATGTATTGCTTTTCTGCACAAGAAGAGTTTATAGACATGCTAAGGTATTTGATAAGGTAATTGGTAAGGTTTTTGATAAGGTATTTAGAAGGATTAGACTGAATCCTTCTAAACAATGAGATTTAACTCTGGGCAAAGGGAAGAGCTGTGAGATTGATGCTGCAAGGTATGAGGAATGCAGAGATGGTCCTATCCTTTCTGCCCAGTCAAGATTGGGGGAAGGTGCTGCCCCCATCCCCTCTCATATTTCAGAACCTCTCATCTCCTGCATATGGGCACCTGACTTTTGCTCACTTCAAAAATATACCTGGACAGATGACCAAGGTGGTGACCTGAGTAAATGCTTTTGGATCCTTCCCTCCTCCCTCTCCTAAATTTCCACTGGGGTAACCCAGCCCCAGCAGAGAAGAGAGCACTGTTCCTGCCACTGGAAACCAGAATGCATGCCTTCTAGACCCTTGCAGCTGAGGGTGTCCATGAGGCCTGGAGAAGTGATTGCTGGGGGAGTGTCCCTAACTGTCTCCCTGCTCTCTGCCCTTATTCACAGTGTCTGAGTGGAAGCCTCCCTGGATGCTATCTGCTGCCTCCCACCTATCATGAGCAGTGCAGTCTGGTGGGCCTTTCATGCCCCAAATCTGCATCTCCAGGGAATCTAGGAAACCTAGCCTTACTGCAAGTTTGCTGCCTTCCAGTCACCTTCCTCCTTAGTGGCCCCTCAGCCAGGCTAAGGACAGTGTCCAAGAAACTCTCACCTACTGACCATACTGATTAACTTAGACCATGTGTTCTCAACTGGACAAGTCTATAAATTCCTGGAAATTGTATACAAGGCTATGTATTGGGAGTGAAGGGAGGGTGCATATAAGTTTTCCAGGTGAGAGGCTATAAGCCATAATTATTAACACGTTTTTAATGGGAAGTATAACCCTAAATATATTAAAAACCACTGGCCCAGAAGGTCTATGTTTATATTTGTTCTAAATAGGATGATTGTTTTTAATAGTAAAACTAGTATAGTCATTGTAAAAAATGTCAAACAATGCAGAATGTATTGTATTCATTCATTCACTTAATAAGTCTCTATTGAGCGCCTATGCAAGGCATTGAGAATACAATGGTAGGAAAAACAGACTAGGTCTTTGTATTCATGAAGCTCACAGATTAGTGGGGTATATACATTAATCAAATAATCACATGAGTGTACGGATAATTATAATGCCACATAAATACAAAGAAGGAATGGAACACAAATATGTATATGAGTATATAGCAGCAGATCAAGACATAGTCTGAGGGGCTAAAAAGGGAACAAAGAAAGCTTTCCTAAGGAAGTAAAATTTGAGAGGAAATAAGGAAAAGTATAAGTACTAGGCAAAGAGGATAATATAAATGTCTTGTAATCATACATCCTGCAGAATGCCATTGCTAACACGTATGTATAATTGGAATAAATCACAGTCCACAAACCCAAGTGTATAAAACATCCAGCTTTTATTTTCCATAGCAATACTCATAATTTATATTTTGTCTTCTCATCCCATTGTGGTGCTGAAATGGAATCAGTTTAGGATCTGCTGTGTTTTCCGTTGTGTGTCTAAGATCAAAGATGCTTACAAAGCACCTTAGAATTGTTGGAAGAGGTCCACATGATTCTAGTATTATTGCTCTACATAACTCGCCATTCTCATTCCTTCCTCATGACCTTTTCAGATATTGTAGCTCTCTAGTTTGCTTGTGTCAACCTTGAATGATCAAGACTTTCTGTGCTGCTTCCCTGCCTTTGCTATGCTGAGATACAGAAAACTTCGTTAGACTCTATACTATATGTTTAGAAGCAATATAAAGCAGCCATGCTTCAGGTATCTCTTAATAGGTATGACATGTCACCTACACAATTTAATCCAACAAAACTGTTCAACGAATTTCCAGTCAACAGCAGATTGAACTGTCTTGGAAAGCTTCCCCCTTCCCACTTGAAACTCACAGATATGATAGAATACTCACCTTCTCTAAAAACAGTAATGTAGTCAAGTTCATGGTCATGAAATGGAAATCTCTAAGAAACAAAGAAGGAGCTAGCAACAATGAGCTGGAGATGAAGACAGACGGCTATTGGCTTTAAGATCTAGAGACCAGGATTTAATCCCACATAGGGATAGAAAACAATGCCTCTATGCAGTGGAAGATGGGAAGCTGGTACTGAGCTCCAATCTAAATCTAGACGCCACAGAAACACAACCAGCACATGAAATAATAACTAGAAAACTTTATCCCACAGCAAAGATACGTGAGACGAAAGCTCATCTTTTATGTGAAGTCATGGGTGGATACGGAGCCCCCTGGGAGCAATCAGAATCCAGGCCAGCTCCACTCACAGGCTGAATTCATAATCTGTACACGTGAGAGAACTCAAAAGACATACACTAATATAAAAATTAATCTGGAACTGGTGAAACTTTAATAGCCCTAGCAGAGACAAAGGCAAGGAGAAAATATAGATCTCAATAAATCACCCAGAATGCAGCACACAAAGATAAAACAGTACAAAATATGAATGAGAAGCTAGAAGACATGGCAGAAAAAGAGAAAGTTTCAAAATATACCTAGAATGAAGTCCATAAAGAGAGTCTTGAGAGAATGAGGAAGGGACAATATTTGAAGAGATAGTGGCATGAATTTTTCAATAACTGATGCAAGACATGAATCCTTGAGCAGCATAAATAGAAGTAAAGCCATAGCTTGATACATCTTAGGGAAGAGCACCAACTATACCTAACACTATATTTTCATGTGTTTAGGCTTTGGGAAATCAAAAAGCCCTTCCATAAACCTTTCCTGAAGCAAGGAATGGGAAAATGGAAAAGTAAGAAATATTCTGGGAAACAAAAGAACATAAGTTTATGTATAAAACATACTATTCTGTCATATATGCACGTGTAAATATTTACAATCTCTAGTGAAATGGTAAATCTTTTTTTAAGAAAAAGTAAGAAACTGGCCAGGCGCGGTGGCTCAAGCCAGTAATCCCAGCACTTTGGGAGGCCGAGACGGGTGGATCACGAGGTCAGGAGATCGAGACCATCCTGGCTAACCCGGTGAAACCCCGTCTCTACTAAAAAATACAAAAAACTAGCCGGGTGAGGTGGTGGGCGCCTGTAGTCCCAGCTACTCGGGAGGCTGAGGCAGGAGAATGGCGTAAACCCGGGAGGCGGAGCTTGCAGTGAGCTGAGATCCGGCCACTGCACTCCAGCCTGGGCGACAGAGCGAGACTCCGTCTCAAAAAAAAAAAAAAAAAGTAAGAAACTGTCTTCAAAGAAAGGAGGATATAGCACTCTTTCCAGGATTCCAGTCAGAGGGTACGTGATAATGTTTAACAGTTTTCTGTATCTGTCATCCCATTCCTTCGTAAATCATTGAACATTTTCTTCCTTCTGACTATTCAGAGGATTCTCTTGGGGACATATACAAAACGATCCCATTGAGAAATGATCCCATTGAGAAATCGTATCAGCTGTTAGTCAAGCCACAGTCTCTACCCAGCCTAACTGTCCTGCTTTCTCCTGACATTAAATTCTGAGCATAGTTATTTTAAAGCCACAACTAAGGTAATCAATATACAATAATGGTAGCTGGAGCAATGTGCTAATGTGAAGTATCAGAGACTGCCGGGCGTGGTGGCTCACACCTGTAAACCCAGCACTTTGGGAGGCCGAGGTGGATGGATCACCTGAGGTCTGGAGTTTGAGACCAGCCTGGCCAACATGGTGAAACCCCATCTCTACTAAAAATACAAAAATTAGCTGGGCGTAGTGGTGGGCCCCTGTAATCCCAGCTACTTGGAAAGCGGAGGTAGGAGAATCGGTTGAACCTAGGAGGCAGAGGTTGCAATGAACTGAGATCAGGCCATTGCACTCCAGCCTGGGCAACAAGAGAGAAAGTTTATCTCAAAAAAATAAAAAGAAAGAAAAGAAAAAAGAAGCATCAGAGACTTGTAAGGGATGGGGAAGACAAATTGAGAGAGTAAGTATATTATGGATTATAGTCTAAAGATATTTTCTTAAAATCTTATATCCATCACTTAGGTAGGCCTCTCTAGGTATGTCTAAGAAACAGTATGTCTATGAAGCAAAATGTTGATACAGTGAAGAAATACAGAATCACAAAATTGATTTCAATCAATCCCAGTTTTGCCTATCCCCCAAAAGACCTTCCTTGGAGTTTTCCATTCTCCAAATTTCTCCAGTCCCTTGTAGTATTTCCATAGGGGACAATTCATATCCATTGTCTGTGCATTTCAAAATTTATATTATTTCTGACTGAAATAGAACTATAGAAAAGAGTCAAATATCATATTTACCAGAAAGCAATAACAACACTGGAAGAAATAAAATTAAAACAGAAAAAATAATTTCTGGAATTGAGAAACATGATTTTCAAATTTAAAAACTCAGACTAAATGAAAGAGATAATGTCACTGTTGAAAATTGAATAAGCAGCCAAGGTGATCAGGTGAAAATTTAAACAATAAATGAAAATGATGAAGAAAAAGATAAATTTTGGATGACCCATCCAAAAGGCCCAATACATTAATGAATTTCTAGGATGAGGAAGAGAAATAGATGGAGAACTGATAGGTAAAGAAATTATGAAGAAAAAATTCTCTAATCTAGAGAAAATCTTGAGGCTGAACAAGAAAGACATACCCCAAGTGCCAGACACCATTATTTTTTAAAAGTTCAAATGCCTAGAAGTATCATTATAAAATTCATAAATTCCAATGATAGAGAATATTATAAAAAAGAAGTTACATAAAAAGGAAAAATATCTGACAGGTAAATTATTTTTACTTGCCATCCTGGAAGTAAGAAAACAAGGAAATATCCACACACTACTAAAAGGAAAGAGTAGTAACCCCAAAATTGTGTGCCCAACCTAGATAATCATTACAAGTCAAGGTGAAGTAAGATATTCAAGCATGCAAAGATTCAGAGATAATACAATCCATTTCTAAATTATCACAGGTAGCATTTATTGAGCACTTAGTACTTGTCAGGTGCTGCTCTGAGCACTTTACATATCTTTACATATCAGCTCAACAACCTTATGAGATAATCCAATTCTTAGCTTCATTTTCACATAAAGAAATTGAGATAGACAGTGGTTTAAAACTCACCCAAGAAAATACAGCTTTTAAATAAATAGCTTTTAACTCAGCCACTGTCATTCTGAGATCACAAATTTAACCACTATGTACTGAATGCTACTTGGACTTTGTAAAAATGTTTCTAAAGGTTTCCTATTTTTGAAGTCAGGGAGCAGTGGGAAAATAAGGTGCCTCAGCGGGTGGTGTAATTATCTCATTTGGATTCAACAGTAGAGAAACATTGTTTGATTTTGAGTGCTAGCACTCATGGAATGAAATGTGCAGAAAAGCATAGTAAATTTTCTGAACTCACAATATAATGAATATGTAAGAATAGAAGTTTGAATAAACCAAAAAAAAAAAAAAAAGGAAAAGGAAATGGGGCTCAACAAATAAAATTAATAGTAAAAATAATAGGAATGTAAAACAAAATGAAGAGAATAAAATCAACGGTATTAACTGTTGGACTAAAGGTAAAAGGGCACAGACCATGATAGTGAATTAAAAATCCAACTATATGTTCTTTATAAGAAACACACCTACAACACAGCAACAAAGAAACATTGAAACAAATCAGTGGGTGAGGAGGTATCAGGCATAAGCAAGCAAAAAGAAAACATGGTTGAAAATATTAATATAAGCCAAAGGAAGCTCTAAAAAAACACAGTTTAAATCATTATTTGTGTGAATGAAAATGGCACCTCTAAAGAAATTATAATAATCTTGTATGTACCAAACAGCATTGCAACTAAACAGATAAAGCAAAAACTGTTAGAATTACAAGGAGAACTTTAATACACCTCTATTGGAATTTGACCAACCCATTAGATGAAAAGATAATCAAAGACATAGAGAATAAATAATCAAACAACAATATTAACTCAATAGAGAGAAATTTGCATGATATAAGGAGAGAATGTGCATCTTTTTTCTTACATGAATAACTTTTAAGAAATCAATCATGTCCTCAAAAACATAAAAATACATTAATAAATTCTAAAAAAGAGAGAATATATAGGCATATCCTCTTTACTTAACAAATAAAATTAGAAATAAATAATAAAAATTACCATAGTAATTGCCTGATAACAGAGCAATATTTTCCAAAATAACCCCTATATCAAAAAGAAAATTAAAAATAAAATTGCAAGTTATATGGAAAGCAAAGAAAAAGAGAACACATCATATCAAACCCTATTGTGGCATGGCTAAAGATATACCCAGAGAAAAATCCATAGTCATAATTACCATTATTATTCAATAAAACCAGAAATAAAAGAAATACACGTTCTTCTTGAAGAAATTAGAAAGCACAACAGAAATAATCCAAAAACAGTAGGAGAAATTAGTAAAATTAAAGTTTAAAATAATGACCAATAAAAGCCCATTGTAAAAGTGATAAATAGTGTTCGCTTCGGGAGCACATGTACTAAAATCGGAACGATACAGAGAAGATAAGCGTGGCCCCTGTGCAAGGATGACACGCAAATTCGTGAAGCATTCCATATATTTTTGAACAATGAGAACACATGGACACAGGGAGGGGAACATCACACCAGGTTCTGTTAGGGAGTGGGTGGCTAGGGGAGGGATAACATCAGGAGAAATACCTAATGTAGGTGACAGGTTGATGGGTGCAGCAAACCACCATGGCAGGTGTATAACTATGTAACAAAACTGCACGTTCTGCACATGTAACCCAAAACTTAAAGTATAATTTAAAAAGTGATAAAAAGTTGTTTTTTTAATCACCAATAAAATACATAAACATCATGAGTATGACTAAGAAAACACAGAGAAAGCAAAAGCATACAAATTATGATTAAAGGGTTGAACCACACAAATAGATGTGATTATTATAAATCACACGGGTAATTTATTATTATATTATAATTATTATTATAATTTTACACACAAACATATGACATCAAAATTGAAAATCTAAAGATAACATATAATTTCCCAATAGAATAGAAGTTACCAACATTAACTCAAGAAATAGAAAATTTGGGGGCTCCGAGCGAGGGCGGAAAGAGGAGCGTGGGTAGGCCGTACCTCGCGAGGTGCGAGCCGGACAACTGCTTGCAAGCATGCTCCGCTGCACCCGAGCCTGGAAGCTCCCCCGTGAGGGGCTCGGCTCGCACAGTCCTAGCTTCGCGAGGGTGCCTGTCGCACCCAGCAGCAGCGGCGGCCGAGGGGAGGCCGAGCCGAGGCCGCTTCCGCTTTCCTACAGGCTTCTGGACGGGGAGGCAGCCCTCCCGGCCGTCGTTTTTCTGCACGGGATCTTCGGCTGCAAAACTAACTTCAACTCCATCGCCAAGGCCTTCGCCCAGCAGACAGGACGTAGGGTGCTGACAGTGGATGCTCGTAACCATGGTAACAGCCCCCACAGCCCAGACATGAGCTACGAGATCATGAGCCAGGACCTGCAGGACCTCCTGCCCCGGCTGGGCCTGGTGCCCTGTGTCATCGTTGGCCACAGCATGGGAGGGAGGACAGCCATGCTGCTTGCATTACAGAGGCCAGAGCTGGTGGAACGTCTGATTGCTGTAGATATCAGCCCAGTGGAAGGCACAGGTTCCTCCCACTTTCCTGCCTATGCGGCAGCCATGAGGACCGTCAGCATCCCAGATGGGCTGCCCCAATCCCGTGCCCGAAAACTGGCAGATGAACAGCTCAGTTCTGTCATCCAGAACCTAGCCGTACGGCAGTACCTGCTCACCAACCTGGTAGAGGTAGACGGGCGCCTCGCGTGGAGGTTGAACTTGGATGCCCTGGCCCAGCACCTAGACAAGCTCTTGACTTTCCCACAGAGGCAGGAGTCCTACCTCGGACCAACACTCTTTCTCCTCGGTGGAAACTCCCAATTCGTGCATCCCAGCCACCACCCTGAGATTATGCGGCTCTTCCCTCGGGCCCAGATACAGACGGTGCTGAACGCTGGCCACTGGATCCACGCTGAACGCCCACAGGACTTCATAGCTGCCATCCGAGGCTTCCTGGTCTAAGAGTTGCTGGCAAGAAGGGGGCTGGGCGCAGTGGCTCATGCCTGTAATTCCAGCACTTTGGGAGGCTGAGGTGGGAGGATCACTTGACGCCAGGAGTTCGAGACCAGCCTGGCCAACATGGTGAAACCCCATCTCTACTAAAAGTACAAAAATTAGCCTGACGTGGTGATGCATGCCTGTAATCCCAGCTACTCAGGAGGCTGAGGCAGGAGAATCACTTGAACCCGGGAGGCGGAGGTTGCAGTGAGCCGAGATCACACCACTGCACTCCAGCCTGGGCAACAGAGCAACACTCCGTCTCAAAAAAGACAAAACAAAGAGGAGGCAGGCTTCCAGTCCCTGCAGCCTGCTCCACATTTGGGCACAGAAGGACTCAGATGGGCACTGAGTGGGCACGAGGTTTTACAGGGGTGGTCAGACCTCAGGCTTTAATGAATAAAGACATTACTCCCAAAAAAAAAAAAAAAAAAAAGAAATAGAAAATTTGACTAGACTAGTTACTACAGATGAGATTGGAAATGTGTTTGTAGATTTACCATTGTAAACAAACCAAAAGGAAATAGTTTTGCAGTTGGGTTCTAACTAACCTTTATGGAAAGGATAATACCAATGTTATTTAAACTCTGCCAGAAAACAGGAAAAAATGGAAAGTTCACTAATAATTTTATAAAGCTAGCAAAGCTGAGACCAAAATCTGTTAAAGATAGTACATAAAAAGGTAACTATAAGCAGTTATCAGTAATAAATATAAAAAACAGAATAAAATATTAACAAACTCTAAAATATGTAGACAAATAGATCTCAGAAGTACAGCAAGAAAAAAAACTATACTATTACCTGATAGGGATAGATCCACAAAGGCAAAAATAAACAGTCAAATACCAAATTCTTTTTTGTTTTTTGCTTTGTTTTGTTCTGTTTTTGTTTTTGAGACAGGTCTCACTCTGTCGCCCAGGCTACAGTTCAATGGCACAATCACGGCTCACTGTAGCCTCGACCTCTCAGGCTCAGGTGATCCTCCCTCTTCAGCTTCCCAGATAGCTGGGACTACAGGCTGAATTCTCTTTTCTAAAAAAGTTTTTTTCTATGTGTATTTTGAGACAGATAGTGTCTTTTTTCCCTAGGAATTCTATCAATATAGTTAATTACATAAAAAAATTGGGGAGGCCAAGGGGAGTGGATCACCTGAGGTCGGGAGTTCAAGGCCAGCCTGACTAACATGGAGAAACCCCATCTCTACTAAAAATACAAAATTAGCCTGGCGTGGTGGCCCATGCCTGTAATCCCAGCTACTCGGGAGGTTGAGGCAGGAGAATTGCTTGAACCTGGGAGGTGGAGGTTGCCGTGAGCTGAGATCGCACCATTGTACTCCAGCATGGGTGACAAAAGCGAAACTCTTGTCTAAAAAAAAAAAATTAAAGGAGAAAAAGTGCATGATTCTATTAATAGATGCTGAAAAGCCAACAGGGAAAAAATCAGCAGCTAATCCGAACAGACACTAATAGAAATAGAAGGGAATTATTTAAATATTAAAAGCACTTTTTACCAACAATCAACAGCAATCCTCATTCAAACCATGAAATTCTAAAGTAATTCCCACTAAAACCAGAAACAAGTCACTGTTACTCACAATTTCCATTCTTATTCAAGTGTTTTTTGAGATTATAACTATTACAATAAGAAATAATTAGAGTAAAATTGGGAAAAGATAAAATTAATTTATATTTACAACTGATAATGATTGTATTTTTCTAAAAACAAGGGACAATTTAAAAATTAGAAAGTCAATAAGCAAATTAGAAAAGGTGGTGGGACGTAAGATAAATATTTTTAAAATCAACAGCTTTTCTCTATTCTAGCAAGTTTTTAGAGAGTATTACACTACAGAGCCCACGGATCAACATTATTCTTTTATTTCTTTTGATTAAAAGAATATATATCACTCGTAAATGGCTATCATCTATCAAACTCATCAAACTAGTGCATAGAATGATTGCATCAATTGCTAGTTCAACCAATTGTATCAGTCTCAATGTCCCTCTGATACTTATTTTGTTTTTTTATTACACTATTATATGATTTACTATTTTTTCCATGTGTACCCATTTATTTTATAAATTTAATCTGTATTTCACCATGCTTGATAAGCATATTACTTTATCTTGTAAGTGTCCACCAAAATGTCTTAACTCATAGTGCCCAAACCCTCTATATCTGACAATTCATTCTATGCTTCAAAAAGATCAGTTTCTTATCTTTGGTTCTAAGCACACATGATAATATATAGTAACTGTCTTGTTGGAAGACTGGAATAGCCAGCAGACTTTCAAACTCTCAAGTACACTGATTAGATTATTCATTGTCATATGTCCTAGGACAACATTAAGATTAGTTTTTTTTAAATATTTAATTTTAATATTTATTTTTGGGGGGTATATAGTGTGTATATTTATGGGATAAATATAATGTTTTGATACAGGCATGCAATGTGAAATAAGCACATCATGGAGAATGAGGCATCCATCCCCTCAAGCATTTATCCTTTAAGTTACAAGCAATCCAATTACACTCTTTGAGTTATTTTAGAATGTACAATTAAGTTATTATTGACTAGAGTTGGAAAAACCTAAGATTGCTTTCAATGAAGTGTTGTCACATTCACTCAGGCCACTTATTAGACTACCTTTTACAAATTGTGACAATATGTATATTTGAAGACAATATAAAAATTATTTTTAAATCATGGAGTGGAAAAGGCCTAAGCACAACCTCAAACCTAGAAGCCATAAAGGAAAAGGCTGAGGGATATGACTACATGAAAATGTAGATCATCTACAGAGAATGACACCATGAACACAGTTAAATGAGGTAAGATATGCATGGCAGAATAAATGTGATGTATTTTAAGTGAAAAAAAATGGTTACAGAATAGAACACTATATGGACTATGAGTTCATTTTCTGTTAAAAATGTGAGTATGTATAATATCTATTTATGTATATGCATAGAAAACATCAGATTGGTAATAGTAGGTAACTGTATAGATGAATGGAAATAGGGCAATTTGCATATTGCATATTTTACTTTATATATTTACCTGTTTTAATTTTTAATAAGCATTTGTTATTTCTATGGTCTAAGAAAACACAATAAGGAATATTAAAATACAGCTCATTGTGAAAAATAATCTCTCAGATTGCTGGTAACTCCCAAATCCATCTCCAAGTGGTGGTCAAATGGCTAGCTCAATGCAAAATCCTACCCTCCGATGCAGAGGCTATAATATGGTCTTTGCTCCCAGATGCTAATTTTTTCTCTTTCTATGCTGAAACATATAGATAGATAGATAGATAGATAGATAGATAGATAGATAGATAGATAGATATAGATATAGATATATAGATATAGATAGATATAGATATATCTGAGACTTCTATCAGTAGTTTAAAAAATAGTTGAAAAACAGGTATGAGCTGAGAGACGTAAAAACAATTTTTTTTTGGAATACCTGAAAACCAATTTCAGGGTCTTAGTAATACCATAATATTTCCCCAGTTATAACCATAGCCACCTAAACAAATGTAATTTATATGTGGCATATATTTATAAACATTCACAAGTTATGATATTCATAATAAAAGGGTTTACCCTTATATTAGAAGAAAAGCAGCCAGAATTCATTGAATTTTCATGAATGACATGGTGCTATTTAACACTTCGAATATTTGGCTATAGATTGCATGGACCAACTTAAGAAGAGGTGATGATTGATGATGATTAATAACTGATTTGAAAGAATCATTCTCCAAGTCCATTTGAATGGATTGAAGATTTATAAAGTACTTTAAATACTGCTTGTTTTATTCAGTCTTCTTTATATTCCATCATTTCTAATATCAAAAAGAGAGTCCATTTGAACACATTTTAAGTGATGGAAGATAATAAAAATCTAAAGTTTTGTTTTATGAATTCATTTCATTCAGTCCGGATTTTCTTTATAACTTATTGTAAGGGGACCACAAAAATTAACATGAAGATAGTCAAAATCACAATTTAGTGAACAGAGGACTGAAAACGGAAAAAAATAAAGAAGGAATAATTTTGTTCAGATTTCAAAAACATTTAGTAACTAGGTATCATTTCCCATTAAAAAAAAAATCTAGGCCAGGCATGGTGGCTCACGCCTGTAATCCCAGCACTTTGGGAGGCCAAGGCGGGCAGATCATGAGGTCAGAAGATCGAGACTCCATCCTGGCTAACACGGTGAAACCCCATCTCTACTAAAACTACAAGAAAATCAGCTGGGCATGGTGGCAGGCACCTGCAGTCCCAGCTACTCGGGAGGCTGAGGCAGGAGAATGGCATGAACCTGGGAGGCGGATCTTGCGGTGAGCCAAGACCACATCACTGCACTCCAGCCTAGGTGACAGAGCGAGACTCCATCTCAAAAAAAAAAAAAAAAAAAAAAAAAATCTAGAAAAGGAAGAAATTAATCAACATGTATGGGAAAATGCATTGCAAATACTACAGTTTCCTCCTGCTATAAGAGCATATATCTTTCAGAAAACAGGATAAAATCTCCACAACATTTGTCTGGTCAATGATTTCTTGGACATGACTCCCAAAGCACAAGAAACAACAGTAGAAAAAAAGCAAATGGGATTGTATCCAACTAAAATGTTTCTGAACAACAAAGGAAACAATTAACAGAGCAAAGAGATAACCCACAGATTAGGAGAAGATATTTGCAAATCACATACCTGTTAAGGGGCAATACCCAAAATATATAAGTAACTCAAACAACTCAATACTAAGAAAACAAACAACCCAATTAAAAAACGGGCAAAGGATCTGAAAAGACATTTCTCAAAAGAGACAAACAAATGGCCAACAGATATGTGAAAAAAATGCTCAACATCTTTAATCATCTGGAAATGCAGATTAAACCACAATGAGATATCACCTCACACCTGTTAGGGATAGCTATTATCAAAAATATAAAAGACAATCTTTTTTGGTAAGAATGTGGAGAATATGAAACGCTCGATCATTGTTGGTGGGAATGTAAATTAGTACAGCCATTTTGGAAAACAGTATGGAGGCCCCTCAAAAAACTAAAATTATAATTACCATATGATCCAGCAATCCCACTTCTGCATATATATTCAAAGTAATTGAAATCGGTATATTAAAGAGATACCTTCACTCCCATGTTTGTTACAGCATTATTCACAATAGCCAAGACATGGAAGCAACCTAAGTGTCCATCATTGGATGGATAAAGAAAATGTGGCACATGCAAATGGAATACAATGGAAACAATTCAGCCTTTAAAAAGAAGAAAATTCTAGCCAGCCAGGTGTACTGGTACAGGCCTGTAGTCCTAGCTACTTCAGAGGCTTGGGTGGGAGGATCTCTTGAGCCTAGGAGTTTGATATCAGCATGGGCAACGTAATGAGACTCTTATGTCTTATGTCTCTTTAAAAAAAAGAAGGAAAATTTGTCAGTTGCAACATTTACAATAACATGTGTTAATCTAGGAAACATTGTACTAGGTGAAATGAGTCAGGCACAAAAAGACAAATAATGCATGATCTCACTTATATGTGGAAGCATAAAAAGTTGAATTCATAGAAGTAGAGTTGAATGGTAGTTACCAGGGGATGGGGGTAAGGAGAGGCACAAGGAAAGGAGAGATGTTTCTTAAAGGGTACAAAGTTTCAGTTAGACAAGAGGAATAAGTTCTTCTAGTAGTCTATTTCACTGCATGGGGACTATACTTAATAATAACATATTGTATATTTCAAAATTGCTTAAAAGGTAGATTTTAAATGTTCCCACCATAAATAATTAGTATGTAAGGTGATGTATATGTTAATCAGCCTGTTTTAATCACTCCACAATGTATTTCATGTGTCATAACGTGACACTGTACTCCATAAATACATACTTTTACTATTTGTCATTTTTAAAAAATAAAATTTAAAAAAGTAATCACACTGCTAAAAATAGTATACTTCTCTTAAACTCCGTTTGATAGCCAAATTGATCATATATGTTAATAATCCTAAACTACCACCCATTGATGTTCTGCCTCTGTTAAAGGGGCATCTGGGCAGACAAAATTTATAATTGTGCCCAGGGAGAAATGTACTACATCTCTTGAATACAAGAACTGGATTTCAGCAATAACTTTATCCTTACAGCGGAGATGGATCCACTAGGTTCTCCTACTTTGATGCCCTGTCAGAATAAAGTTACCTCTCTGATAAGGCTTCCTTCACTCCCTTCTCCCTTCTCCCTCCTCTCCCACCTATACCCGGAAACCATACATTGCCCAAGCCCTTAGCACAATACCTGAGAGGGTCCCACTGGAGAGGGTCAAGCACTGAGCTATGCCACTCAGATAAGTAAATATTACTTATCCTGCTAATACCACACCCTCAGGGCAGGGCAGATCAGGGACCCCAGGATGGTGGTGAGACAGCTCTGGCTTAAAAGCAAGAAAGAGCCATGGTTTAAACAGAAAAACCAGAAAAAATCTTCAGCCTGGGATGTGATGCAAAATAAATGTAAAAAGCTAGCATTGAAAATAGTATGAATCATTATCTAAGAGGCCATTCTCAAGGGAACTTAGCAAAGAAATTAATGAAAGAGAGCCATAAACATAAAATTTGCCTGAACCACATCAATTTGCTAAGCCTACACTTGGAATCTCTTTTGAAAAAAGACAGGTAAAATGTGAATTTTTCAAAAAAGAAAATCCATTTCCTGAGCCTTGAAATATTATGTATATTGGCTGACAATTTACAACAGAACAACACTCCACTTTTGTAAAATCGCCTTTGAACATGTTTGCACTGGGATAGATCCACTTATATTCCTAAAACTGTTAGACGAGAACAAAACCTAAATAGCAGGACATCTTCTGAGTTTCTCGTTTCCTTGGTTTCGCAGGAGCTGCCATCCTCTCTAAAGAGAAGACACTGCCTCCTCCATGTGCCAATGGGCTGCCACAATCAGCTAGAATCCTAGAACTCTGCCCCTTCCAAAAAGGTTGAGAGTGACAACCTCCTATGTGAAAACATTGGGACATCAACGTGTGACCTGGCTGCCTGGACCAGGCAGTCACACATCTATTTCATACCACCTTTCCCAGACTCCGGGTTATTCAGTCTAAATAAGACCAGGTGCAGGACATCAAAAATTCATGCAGTGCAAGTGTGGCCATGCCAAGCTAAGACTAGTTCCTCCTCAGTGTCTTTTTGTCCAACAAAGGTTCCAAAAATTCTTGGCATTCGGTCACACCCAGGGTCAACTTATGACCAGAGCAACGACAGTTATTATTCTGTGTTAAATGCCCACTGATAACATGGCATGGTGTCATGGGAATTGAAGGGTCAGAGAAGCCCAGAGAGGCTACCACCAATGATCTCCCAGAAGGAGAAAATAAAGAAAAGTAGGAGGAAGGAAGTGGAAAGAAGAATGAGAAGGAACAAAGCAAAGGGGAAAGGAGCAGATGGGTGCTAGTCAGGCCTGTACCTGCCTCACTGGGGCTTTTTACTACTCGAGTTAGCTTCATTTTCACCCCAGGTGTAAAAGTTACTCCGCATCTCAAGTTCAACATGGCTTTATCTGAATTTTTGTTAGATGTTCAAGCTACATATCTGGGTCAAGACACAAGTTTGTACTCATCAACTCTATTTTTTCAAGTATTATATCTCCAATGAATGTCACTCTTTTTTGAGGAGAAAAGTTTTAAATCAGGCACTGAAAATTTATCTATAGTATGATCCAATTTTATATGAAGAATATATAAGTATATGAATAGTAAAAGTGTCTGGAAGGGTATACATTGCTTAAATTCTGTGCTTCTCTCCCTAGCTGCCCAAAACAGTTCTTTTGCAGCCCTTCACTCTTTGACTCTGCACCTTCTCTCTGAAGGGCCACATCTACTTCCATGTGCTCCGTTATCATCCATCCTCCAATGGCTCTCAAATCCTTATTTGGAGCCCGTTCATCTCCTCTGAGCACCAGATCAATACATTCAAATGACAATAGCATATCCCCATCTGAGTGTCACACAGGTACATCAAACTGAATTTATTTTAAAGGAATTAATCCTCCCCACCCCATCTCCCCACAAATCTTTTTCTCTTACCTAACAATAGGAGCAAGAAAAAATGTTAGTTCACTTTGCCATCGCCCCACCTTTAAAACTGGTGTTAAATGAGTTTCTACATATGCATGATTTAGTAGGCTTACCATACCTAGCAACTTTAAGCCAACCTGATTTTGTCTCTACTACAAACATTACAGTACATACAGGGAAACCTGGGTATAAAACCGGGTAAGTGAATAGAGGATTTTACCCTTTCCTGGCCTCATATATAAAGCAGGATAACATCCCTCAAACAACTAGAAATATATTGCAGAGGCTGGTGTGATCATGTCTGAGGAAACACTTTGGATTTTTAGAAAAGAAAGAAAACTACTCCTGTGAGAAATTATTTTAACAGTTGCCTTGCAGGAATGACAGAACTTTACACAGTAGTCACTTAATAAATGTTAACCTTTATTGTCACTATTATTTATTAAATGACACTAAAACATGGCAGAATGCCCCAGCAAAACAAAAGTCAACCAAAAAACTATCAACCCTGCATTCTAGGTAATTAAGAGTGCTCAATTTTCTTAATTAACTACTATGTGCCAGAACATTGTAAGTACTTTGCATATATTACCTCATTAAATCCTCACAATAAGCCTTATCTATCATTTCAGAGAAGAAACTTCAACCTACCTCATTTTTAATCTAAATATTCCTTCCATTCAATATGTGTTCCAATCAATCACTTGCTTCATTCCCATCACTTTTCTTTCTCAAAAACTTCCAAAAAATCAATACCCATTTTAGATAAATAAAAACACATAGATGAATAAAAAGTAAAAAAGTAAAGATCACTCATTATCCTTCTACCCAAAGATAACTACTGTTTCTATCTGGATATCTATAACTCCAGTTTTTAGTGTCCTTTTAAACATATGTTTTATTAGTCTCAAAAAAATGGAATTATACTTCGAATACTTCTATCTACCCATTTTTTCTTTCTCACTTCACAATGCATAATGAATAGCTTTGCCTGGCAATATAGACTTCCATCAGCATACTTATAATATCCTACTGTGTGAACATTCCTCACTTTATAACCAATCCAATGTGCTAGATGCTTAAATTGTTTCCAATTTTTACTAGCTTAGACAGTGCTGGGATGAACAGCCTTGTACATACAATCTTTGGGCAATTATTCAATTACTTCCTTAGGACCAAGGGTTTACACAGTTTAAGGCTTATGATCTGTATTACCAAATGGCCACCACTAGGGTGTGAAAGGCTCCATTTTGCCACACCCTCATTGACACTACACAGTAACAGATAGAGACTTTCATATGGACCCCAATTATTTTCTAGTAAAAAAAGATTCAATGGGTCTGGGTGTTCACTGGGATAATAATCAAACAACTCTCCACAACTGGCTTCACCCAGCTTTCCAAAATTATCTACGCCCACTCTCCACACTCTCCACTCTAAGCAGAATGATCTCCTGACTGTCATAGGAAGAGGGTTCCTACTTTCATGCCTTTCTCACACCATGCCCCCCGGTCTTGTCTCATGGAATTCCCTAACCACCCTACCCCATTCAGGACTCATTTTCAATTGCCACCTCCTCCATGAAGCTTTAGCTGACTAGCACATCCCACAGAAGCTTTTGCCTCCTCTGTGCTCTCAGAGGGAACATCTGACAATGAGTACATGCTTCAGATATTCTGTTATCTTTTGGTTTGTACGTTTCTTATCTCTCCAACTTGATTATAAACTGAAGGACAGGGATGGTTTCTTTCTTTCTTCTTTTTTTTTTCTTTCCAGCATTAATATACAACTTTATTGATGATACACAAATTAAATCAATGAAAATGACAGAAGGGAGCTTACTTATGATGAATTGGTTCACTGTCACTTATGCAGAAGAAAAGCAAAATATTTCAATCTAGGCAGCGAGATAAAAAGCAACAAACATGTTTTCAGAACAAGTAGTGATATTCATTCATCCATCTTAAACCTAAAGACCAACTCGGTTAAATATCAGCATTGATGATACAATATGATATTCATTATTCAAAACTGGCAGCTGAAAGGATTCCTTTACCACATAAACAAGGTGGAGAAAATGAATAGTTTACAATGTGTGTTGCTTCCAAATTACAAAATCAAGGTGTTATTCCTGGCTCTTTGGGAACATATGGTCAGCCAGTTTGGCCATGAATTTTCCAACTTTTACTTTCACCAAAAAATCATGGTGGCTTTCTATTCCCAGAACCTTATCAGCACACACTTGAAATTCTTTTAAAAAGAAAAAAAGTGAACCTTCACCGAACTGATTCTGAGTAGGTTCATTTTCTTCCCATTTGAAATTATCATTTATATTCTCAAATATGACCAGAAGTTTAAGAATAACTTCTTTGTTCTCCTTCTTATTAAAGAGGGAGCCCAGTGAAGATGGTACTTGGGCCCTGAGTAGTTCGCTAGTCATGGCTGGATTTTCAGCCAAATTCAAAAGGAGTTTCAGAACCTGAAGTTTGGTTTCTTCATTTCCCGCTGAAAATAAACGAAAAAAGTCAGAAATAGAATTAGCAAGCATGTGCTGATACTCATTAGTAACAGTCATATTTGTAAGCAATCTCAGTCCAGCAAGCTGCACAGATGAGTTCAATCGAGAAGTGATTGTGTCATCACACACTTGATTCATGTATACCTTAAGCCTGCGCTGATTTTCAGCATTCACACTCAAGTTATTCAGGACAATTAAAGCCTTTTCCTTAACTATGGGATCCCGAGTATTGAGAATCTTTGCGACAATTGGGAGACCACCGAGATCACGAATAATATCTCTGTTAAATGCATAAGCAGCATTGTTACCCAGAGCAATCAAAGCTGCTTCAAGAATATAAGGCTTTTCAGACATCTCAACCAAGCAAAGAACCTTTTGTAGCTCTTGAGGGGACAAAATGGTATCATCTGAATTGGGGGAAGCCCGTTTCTGGACAGCCCGACGTGCCCGGGTAGCCCTGGCCCTTGCCCTGGCCCTAGCTCTGGTTCCAGCTTCAGTCCCAATCCGGGCCCAAGGTGGGTACCATACTATACTCTTGCTCTCATTGCTGTCATCATCATCATCAGACCAGTCATTATACCTGGCCCCAGAACAGTCCCCAGCATCATCCACATCCCCAGATCCACCATCAGCCATTTTTTCCTTGTTCTGTTTTCTTCCCCTAGTCAGTTTATAAATGCAATAGCAGGCGCCAGCCCCAATCACCAGGCCTGCGGTCACCCAGCCTACTTTCCTGGCGTAGCCCATGCAATCGTCCCTGACAATAGCAGGGACCAAGGAATAGAGTAGTCACTCAGGCTGGGGGAGGAAGGCTGTGGGACTGGGCTCAAGCCTGTGGAGGGTGATCGTCTTCAGCCACTTCAAGGCCACAATAGCTGATTCTGGATGTTGACCTAGGAGTGGAAGAAGAAAATCGGGTTTGAGTTTCTCTTCTGCTTGTGTTGTCCCATGCAGGGAGTTGCGCAGAGGGACAAGATAATAATAATTGAATGCTAGGTAGGAAATGTAGATTGTTGACAAAAATCTCTATGCCTCTCATTTCAGCCTTTCCCTCCGCATCCCAGATCACCCCGCCCAAAGCCTAGATAATGCCAGTGGAATCCACAGATTCTACTGGGGTCTCAGTCACCACAACCTCAGATGTCCCCAGGGACCTGACTAGAATCCTTTCACTAACCTCCTCAAGACAAGCAGTTCGCCCCTTCTTCTGTTTCCTGGTGGTGTGCCACGCCCAACAACCTTTCCAATCTGCAGAGAGACCAGAGACAGTGAGAACGGAGCACTTGATGGATTGACTGTTGATTTGTTGCTTTCCTGATTCACCATTCCGGTTATCAGGTTTGTTTTTAACCTCTTTATGCCATCCCAAACATGCACAGGTCTGCCCCCTCCCTAGCCTGAAATGGGAGGGAGGTAAGGAAAATAAAGCAGTATTGGAAGAGCCTGTCCAAAGTGCGGGCGATTTCTAACCCCTCCCCCATTCTAGGCAGCCCCCACGCCCACACCGACCTCTACTGATCGGAGGAAACTTCCTCCCTCGCTTCAAGCGGAGCCACCTGCTACAGCAGACCTGCAGGATGACAGATCGAAAACATGGGGAGTAAGTGCTGTTGAGAGAGGAGGATTATGAACAAACTATCCGATAGGCTTCCCTGCTGTCATTTCCCCCACTTCCCCCCCACCACACACACACAAAGCACGCCATTTCGCCACAGTCCGGGGAGTGCAAGAAACACATTCGGACTCAGACCTGTACCTAGATTATTACCTTCTCTGCCTTCTCCCCACCCCCGCCGCCAACCCCGTCCCTCCTAGAGTCCCCAGATGGTCTTACCCTCAAATCGACCTTCACCAATTAGGATTAATTTCCTTCCTCTTCTTTTGCTTGGCGTTGTGCCGCAACCTACAGAAAGACTGGCCACCCGGGAAAGGCTTGGACCCACTAGACACAGTGCCATGGTCAGGAAGACACAGCCACAGGCAGAAAGACGGAAAACTGCCGCCACTGCGTGCTTGGTGGACGGACTAGTCCCCAGAACACAAAACTCTTTTCTAATTCGGAGGCCTGGTTGTCAGAGGTTTCCCACCCCTATTACCTCTCTTGGGGTTCTGCTGACATATCACGTTGCATCTCACCACCCCCGCCCCCATATCCAGCCATTCCCCTCCGGCACTGTCCTGGTGGACTAGGGGCCAACACCCAGGCCACAGCTCCCTTTCCGGATTGCGGGCCTAGGCTCCCAGCAGATTCCCATCTCCCGATCTCTGAGCTCTTCCCCAAACACTCCCCAGCTCACCGTTTCGCAGCATCGAAATGGGCTGCAGGCGGGACATATGTCTTGGAAAGCGGGCGGCGAGTGGGAGAGACGACGGAGGCGCCTCAGTACCCGCGACGGTCTCGGCCCTACACCCTCTAGCACCCTGACTTTATGGAATCTCCTAGGCACTGACCTGCAGGGATCCGGGACAATTTTCTTCTCCTCTTCCTTTTTCCCTCCGCCGCAGGCCCGCCCGCCCTCAGGGCAATGGGGAGCTGGTACTCAGACGGGAACAACGACCAGGACAAGAAGGACTTCTGCACACGTCAGCTCTTGGTCACGTGAGAGCTACGTCATCCACCAACTCGGGTCCCCAATTTCCCCTCCCACCAGCAGTGCGGCAGAAGAGGGCCCGCCCCCCTCCTTTCCCTCCCCCACACCAGGCCTTGTTACTCTTTCTTCTTCGATAATCTCATCACCTTGTAGTTGTGTTTCCCTTCCACCGATTACCAGAAAAGGACGACATCTTCCCCTGGGGCTACGGGCCACTTGTACTTTTTATGAAAAATTGCCTCTTCCTTCCCTAGGCTCCTGGGACAGCAGCCTCTCCCTCCACCTTTCCTCCCCCGAGCTATTAACGTCTACCATTTCCTCTGAAATCTAGTCCTAGATCTGAAAGGAACAAGCGATCGGAAAAGAAAATCTGGAATGAGAGTGTGGCTTTTACTTTCTTAATACTTTGTTATTTTTGTTCCGTCCTCCCCCGCCCCCAGCCTGCATTCTTTTTACGAGAAAAAAAAAATACTATAAAGCTATTTCCATTTTAGAAAAAAATGAGTGGAAGCTGGAGAATGATGTTGGGTGATGGCCTCCAAAAGTCTCACATTTTCTCACTTGGTGGAGAGTGTTACACACTTCACTCAAAGCAATCTTAATGTCTTCTGGGGCCTAGCACACAGCACAGCCCTGAATGAGCTAATCAGTGTGTCTGGCAATATGTAAATCCTCTGACTAGACCAGTCTTCTAAATAGGAGAGCTACAGACTTTCACTTGCACCCATTAGCAAGGTGGAGGCATTGAAGCCACAAAAGCCAGAATGCAGGAAAAAAAAAAAAAAACCTGAGGAGAAAACATAAGTGCACAGTAGGTATCTGTGAGATAAAGCATGCACACTGAAAAAATGAGTGTGCATAAAAAGAACATTACAAAATATACTTTGTCAAAATAGATAGCATCATCTATAAACGAAATAAGTATTAGAGGATCACAGACCAAGACAAAATTGGCTGAAACCGGAAACTAGCAATTAGTATGAAACTATTTCACTCACTGGTTTGATAAGCTGAATAATTCACCCATCATTAATGATTTAACTTTTTTAAAGTAGGAAAAGGAATAAAATAATTACATCCCCTCATTATTTAAGTTAACCAGATTTGATTTCAGTTGCTTGCAACCAAACAACCTTAACTAAAGCACAATACAAAAACAGGTAACAATACAAAAAGTAATATAGCTTTTCAGAACATAGGGTCTTCAGTGAGATGTTCCCTAATAGATTGAATAAAAGGTTATTATTTGAGTATAACTTTTAAAATACACAGACTATATGGGAGTAAATCAAGAGACTGAGGAGGTTGAGAACAGGCAAACCCCCAGGAAAATTCATATCTATGTAACTTCTGGGAGGCAGTACTAGAATGTGATTGAAATTTATTTAGTTAACAGAAACGAAATCAACTATATGATCCTATGTTTAGAGAAAGATCATGTGTAGCAAAGGGGCTCATTCAAGCATAGGAACATATGAAAAGGACAATCAGAAGAAAGTGTTGGTATTTCCCACCCAAGCACTGTCTGGAGGAGAAAAAGTGTTGGCTAAGGAGAATGGAACATTTCACTTTCTCTGGCAGAGTCATGCCCATGATGTGTAATAGTACTTCATGCTTCCTCAGCTGAAACTCCCTTCTTAAGATGAACAAATACCCTCGCTTTGATTGCAGGCTCACCAAAAAACCTTCTAAGGTTGTGTTTTCCGAAGTAGCAGCTTGTCTACAGGGAAAGAATGGGCAGGTAAGACTGACTGAAACCTCCAGTACCCCCTGACAATTGTATTTCTCAGGGCAAATTATTCAGTTGTCATTCCTGTTGAAACAGCCTCCCTTGTGGTCTACTTATGGGGAGAGAATGCAGAGATCCCTAGGTTTGAGCATTCAGATCAATTTATATATAAGTCTCTATGAATGGGAGACTTTCCTTGAGGCAACCAGAGGGAACTCTTCTCAGCATACAAACAAAATCAGGATTTGGTCATGCAATACTGAGGAAGAGACCCTGAACTATAGATGCAACCTTGAAGTGGCCTTGGCTCAAAGGACAACCTTGTGCATCACCATTTCATGACCATACCTTTCTAATGTTTAGTTAATGGTGGAAATTACAACTAAGTTACTCTGTGGCATATTATGACCCCAGCACTTCCGTTATAGATAAACAAAGGGTTAATTTCCAAAGTGGTTAAAGGGCTCCTGCAAATCAACAACAACATCTGAAACAGTTTAAATTTCTCCCTGGGAAAAGAAAGGAAGTGCATTTTACATTTTACATACCCTATTGTTTTCCTCAGCAAAAGGGTGGGTATTGTGCCCAAAACAGACCAACCAAAAGTTGTCTTACTAAAATTTCAATCTTCATCAGAGAAATAAAAACCTGAAAACCGGTGGACTTATGACATCCTGAAAAGACATCTATCAATTTCTTCTACCTAAACCCCTCGGAGATGAGCCTGGTCTTCAACATTTCCTCCTTAAGCTAACCAGGCTTGTTCTATGTTGCTTGCAACCAAACAACCTTAAGTAAGACACAATACCAAAATTACACAATACAAAAAGTAGTATCACTTTTCAAGATAACATCCTTCTATAATTTATTTTTTTCACCCTCCACAATTCCATTAGTGTCACCATTTGCTGTTCGTTTTTTTTTGTTTGTTTGTTTGTTTCTGGGTACTTTGTAAGTTACATATCACATGTGAACTGATTTAAGCCAAAAGTTTTGTTTTGGCAGTGGTTTCACAGTAGTTTTTTGCGGGCTGAGGAACTTTTAACAGTCTTGTCTGAGGACTTCTTTAAGCATTTTCCTTTCTCACTTTTGAATGGTATGTGAGCCTTATAACATGTCCTTAAGTAAATATTTGTTGGTAGATGTATAATGGAGAGCAAAGTAGTTTTTTTTTGTTTGTTTGTTTGTTTTTAATGCTAGTCTCCAGATAGGAATTGGTAGAATCATGGATCAGAAGAACAAAGAGGTAAGAGAATCGAAAGGGTTTTTATAACCATGGGATTTTAGGAAGTTTTAGACAGGGAGTGGATTCAAACCAGGAAAGGTCTGGCATACTGGGAGAATGGTAGTGAGAAGTTATACATTGGACTAACTGGAGAATATACCAAAAGGGTGGAGATAGGTTATACTAGTGAGGAGAGGGTAGGAATAAAGTTTTTGTCCTTGAAGCCTGACTAAGTGTTGTGAAAGCAAGTTCTTATTGTAAAGCCATGTCTGTGACACCAAGTCATCTGTCTTTATTAAGCTTTACATACTCCTTACTTTTTTCAATGTATATATTCAAAACAAACAAAAGCCACTTATACAACTACCTAGCAGCCAAACACTGAATGTTGAACTGTTGAATCTGAGAATTCTGTTAGTAAGCCTTCATAAGTATAATTCACTTGTCTAGGGGAAGTAAATAAAGGGTCATGAAAAAAAAAATGAGGTAAAGATTTAGAGAGATAAGATGTGATATTGGTGAGTTTGGACTATAAAAGGGGAAGACCAGAAAGTTGTGACATATTGACTTCTGAATATTCACCAGCAAGGCACTAGGACTCCCTGGCTTGCCTCCTGAAAGGGCCTCCTCCACACAGGGGCCCCTCACTGGGGAGCCCCTCCCTCTGAGGTGTCATATTTCAATGTTCTAAGAGGTTGCCTGTAGTGTCTATATTTAGAGTATGACTCCTCAGCAGGGACAGGTGGATGCTTGAGGACTAACTTCTGCATACTTGGTCCCTGAGTTTTGGGATTATTCTGAGGGGCTTGTACTGGTGGCTCAGTGAAATTGTAACAGAAGGCAGGAAGTGTAAAGCCCTCTTTTTTCTGGCAACTGCTTGAGATCCTGTGCATTGCCCTTCCACTTGTGAGGGAAAAAAATGACACAGACATGAGGGGTGTTGCAGTTACACCCAGTCACCCACAGACCCTCACCATCATCTCCACTGGAAAATGCTGCTCACCACTGCTAGGGTAGCATACAATACATGAATGGCAGACAGCAGTGAGATTGCCAACAGTGTCATGATGGAAAGAAAATTACCTCAAGTCTCATTTTCATCAATAGGATAACAGGAAATTATCTAATTTCTGGATGATTTATGGGTTGCACCACAAACTTCAGAATAGATTTTAAATAAAGCTCTGTGAATTAAAGGCAGGCTAATCTGCGGAGTCACTAATCTGTAAAGTTCATCTGAAGATGTAAGATTCATCTGAAGTTGGGGTTTGCAAAAAAAATCTGTCTTTGAAGCCAGAGTGAAAGTCACCCAGCAATCTTCTATGAAGATGTCAGTCATATTACACCTAATACTATGAGTTCAGCCAGGAGAAGGAAAGGGACAATAGTTCACATAGTTAAAATGGTCAAAATTAGAACACTGACCTTCTCAGTATAGATTCATTTGTCCATCAATTTATAAATCATGTTGAAAGCACGACTGGTTTTGTTTGTAAGGGTATGTTTTTCATTTTAATATGTTGTTTGAAAGCTGCTATTTCCTGTGCAGTCAGAAGAAAATATTTTCAACTTAACACAAACTAACTTCACCAAATCAATGAGGCCTCCCTCTTAACTGGGAAATCTTGCTTATGTTATATACATTTTTGTAAAAAAAAAAAAAAAAAAAAGATTTGAATTGAATTATTTCTTCTCCAAGTGGGAAAAGCTTTATTGTTTTTTTTTTCCGATTATAAAATAGTGTAGTTCAAGTCAATAAAAAAGAAAGAACAAAATATAACTTAAATGTTATCAAAATACTAATTAAAATCTCACCACTGCCTGGACTTCCGTTTCTGCCCCTTCCCCCAATGTTGATGCAGACAGAGACTGAACATGGAAAAGAGTAGAAATTTAAGAAAGGGGCTGCAGGAGTTCGAGAGCCAAGGAAAGGATGAGACAATTCCCCAAGAAGTGTAAGTGAAGGGTAGACCCAGGAAAAGATGCTGCCCCTTCTTGGAATTAGAGAAACACAAATTCAAACACCAGAAAGACAGGGCCATTTCTGGTTTCTGGTATTGTTACAGAGGAAAAAAGTGACAGGGCCCACTGTGGGGGTTGAGGGGGAGATACAAGGCAGGCTGGCGCCTGCCGCACTGCTTGTGGGAGTGGAAATTGGGGGCCAGAGCGCACTGGTGACGTGGCTGTCACGTGACCAAGAGCCGCCTAGAGCACAAGTCCTGCTAGTCGCCTCCGTCTGGGTACCAGCCCCCTATTACTCTGCAGGCGTGTGAAGAAAGAAGGAAACTAGCTCGGACTGTGCAGGTCGGTGCGAGGGTGGGCGCTGCTTCAGAGGACGTATGGGTGGAAGAGGGCCAAGAACGCCACAGATCCGAGTTCAGGCCGATCACAGCTGGGTCCTTTCTCGCCTACTTTCTAAATACTGCCACCAACCCCCACCCCACCCCGTGCTCATTTTAGTAGAGAGAAGTGGCGGGTTTCGGGTGGGGGTGAGGGGAGTGAATGGCGTTTCCAGAGACTCCGAGAAAAGAAAGGTTCCAGTGTCCCGGGTGCTGGTCCGTCCACCAAGCACTCCGTCCCCTCGGTCCCTTGTCGGTTTGCAGGTTTGTAGGTCTGTTGGCCTGTAGGTTTCGGCACAAGTCTCAGCGAGAGAAGGAGAAAACTGCCTTGGTTGGAACCTTGCAGGTCAGTGTGAAGGTGGGATTAACCCAGCACCACGGGTGGGGGTGGCGGAGGAGGGGGGCTGGGATATGAGAGGGCCGGGTCCGAGTCGCCCTCTCCTGGCCCCTTCTTTCTCCACACCCCCTCCCATTTCAGTGCAGGGAAAGGGGTGTGGCGGCCTTTGCTGGGGAAATGGCGGACGACAAGTGGGGCGGGGGAGGCCTGCGTCCGGAAAGTCAGTAGAGTATGAGAAATCTTTTAAACTCAAGTGCCTAAAATCCACAAAAGCAGAAATTGGGACATGTGTCCTCAATCCATCCACTACACTTTCATTTCTCCATTTCCTCCTACCTGTCTTTGCATTTGCCCTTCTGCCAGGCTCTATCCTCTATCACTGTGGAGGGACCACTGACAACAGAAGACAAGGGAAAACCAAGGAATTTACCTGACTTTGGTAGAGGTTAGTGAGAGAAACTGCCCTTAATCTTTGGAAGTGGAGGTCTGGTGAAGGAGACTACCTGAGAGGTACTCACACTGTCACCTTCCTAGCTATCATAGCACAGACCCATCTCCTGCCCTTCCCTGTGGACCCAGAAAGAGAAATGGGGGCTCCTGAGGTCGATAGAGGAAGACAGAAAAGAACAAAGAAATTATATCCTGTTAATCTGCCTTTCTCACCAACTCAAAATCCACCCTGTCTGTGAGGCACAAAGCGAAACATAGTCCCGAGCCCTAATATTCTGTTTCACCCATAGATTCATCACAAGAGAGCTACAAGAGCCTAGAAGAAGCTAAAGACTGCTATCCTCCATCCTTACTCACCTTGGACCTGAGAGACTCTTCAATCAGGTGGAGCAAGGCCCTCTCCTGTCCTGCCCCAAGGCTGGCACGGACTTGAGCATGGGCCGGGCTCGGGAAGTGGGTTGGATGGCGGCAGGACTGATGATTGGGGCTGGTGCCTGCTACTGCGTTTACAAACTGACCATAGGAAGAGATGACAGTGAGAAGCTGGAGGAGGAGGAGGAAGAGGAGTGGGACGATGACCAGGAGCTGGATGAGGAGGAGCCTGATATTTGGTTTGATTTTGAAACTATGGCTCGGCCCTGGAGTGAGGATGGGGATTGGACTGAACCTGGGGCCCCAGGTGGCACTGAGGACAGGCCCTCAGGGGGAGGCAAGGCCAACCGAGCACACCCAATAAAACAGCGGCCATTCCCCTATGAACATAAAAATACTTGGAGTGCTCAAAATTGTAAAAATGGTAGTTGTGTTCTGGACCTCTCCAAGTGTCTTTTCATTCAGGGAAAACTGTTGTTTGCTGAGCCCAAGGATGCGGGCTTTCCATTTAGCCAGGGTATCAATAGCCATTTGGCCAGTCTCTCAATGGTTAGAAACACGAGCCCCACACCAGACCCCACTGTTAGAGAGACTTTGTGTGCCACGGATAACTTAAATGCGAACACTGAAAGTGAGGGCCAGATTAAGATGTACATCAATGAAGTGTGTCAGGAGACTGTGTCACGTTGCTGCAACTCATTTCTGCAGCAGGCCGGATTAAATTTGTTAATAAGCATGACAGTTATTAATAACATGCTTGCCAAGTCCCTTTCAGACTTGAAGTTTCCTTTGATATCAGAGGGAAGTGGATGTGCTAAGGTTCAGGTTTTGAAACCACTGCTGGGTTTGTCTAAAAAGCCAGTCTTGGCAGGGGAGTTAGTCGGTGCCCAGATGCTCTTCTCATTCATGTCCCTCTTTA
>NC_045445.1:52192178-52258486 GCF_002776525.5 Piliocolobus tephrosceles
TAAAGAGGGACATGAATGAGAAGAGCATCTGGGCACCGACTAACTCCTCCGCCAAGACTGGCTTTTCAGGCAAACCCATCAGTGGTTTCAAAACCCCTTAGCACATCCACTTCCCTCTGATATCAAAGGAAACTTCAAGTCTGAAAGGGACTTGGCAAGCATGTCATTAATAACTGTCATGCTTATTAACAAATTTAATCCGGCCTGCTGCAGAAATGAGTTGCAGCAACGTGACACAGTCTCCTGACACACTTCATTGATGTACATCTTAATCTGGCCCTCACTTTCAATGTTCGCATTTAAGTTATCCGTGGCACACAAAGTCTCTCTAACAGTGGGATCTGGGGAGGGCCTCGTGTTTCTAACCATTGAGAGACTGGCCAAATGGCTATTGATATCCTGGCTAAATGGAAAGCCCGCATCCTTGGGCTCAGCAAACAACAGTTTTTCCTGAATGAAAAGATACTTGGAGAGGTCGAGAACACAACTACCATTTTTAAAGTTTTGAGCATATCCAGCATTTTTAAAATTTTCATTGGGGAATAGGTGATTCATTTTTATTTGGATGGTTTGCTTTTGGAGATGCTGTGAGTTCTTACTGCCCATGATTTTGTCAGACTAATCCCCAGGGCTTGGCTCATCCTCAACTTTTGACTGCAGATCATGGGCCTTACCTTTCTTCCCCACTGTCTGCAGCTCCCCCGCTCTTTTTGTCTTTTCTTGTTTGGATGTGCCTTCTTCTGATAAGTGGATGAACACTGTGTCAACTTCTAGACCAGATTTCCATATCTTCTTTCACATATTCATCAGTCAGTGTATATCCCACATCTAATGCAAGTCACAGATGGGCCTCACTCTTTAAAAGGTGATCTTGTTGTGGCATTCTAGGAAGGAGATTGTTAGACATTCTTTTTCTGGACACAATCAATCTAATTGCCATCCAACATGGACCTAGCAGCAATGCAAACACATAAAGCTTTTAGATGAGTCTCCCCAAAGAGACATGTCAACGCACAGGTTACAAGGGTATCGGTATCTCTATTTCCAGATTTAAGGTCTTAATTTTCAAATATTCCTCCTCTGGGGTTTTACCTCCCTCAAGCTCAGAGGTGCAGCATTTATCTTTTTCCAGCACCAATATAACAGGAGAAAAGAACAAAGGCTGTGAGAGGGAGAAGTTGAATTGCCTCTGGACTCTGTAGTCTGCCTCAGACACCTCGTTTCTACCCCTTATCTCCAGCATATCACACTGTGTGGAGCAATTTCTTTCCTCCCTTACTTAGATTATTGTCTACAGGTAGACAGAGAAAAGAGAATAGAGATTGGCAAATGCACTCACACGTAAGTTTCAGGTGCATCCACTCCAGAGTGAGGAATGTAACTTTCCAAAGTCTCCCATTTAGGTCTCAGCCACACCCATCTTCCCCACCCTGGCTTCCTGCCACTTTATCCCTTGCCCTTCTCCCATGAATGCCCACTTTTCTGCTCTTCCTCACCTCACTCCCCTTTCTGCCCTATAGATTTTGACACTGCTTTCCCAGAGCCATAAAGGATTGGGATTAAGGGTTTTCTGAAAACAAGACAGGAGTAGAAGGGCAAGTTCCAGTTTAGCACTTGTGTGTACCACCCTCTTGTGACTGGTTCTGGCTCCACATTTCCTTGAAGGAATACATTCTTGCTTCAGTCTCTACCAAATAACTTGTAATTTTCTTCTTCCTTTTTCTTGGGTTGCACTGCCCCCTACAGACAGACAAACAAACCAATATCTATCAGTAGAGTCGGTGAACACAGCACTGGGTGATAGGCCATAGTTCCTACCTTTTACTGATTCTGGACTCTATCTGTCAAACACTTCTCATCTCTCACTCTCGGCTCCCCAACACCAACTCTCCCCCGATCCTATGCACCATTTAGAGAACTAAAATAAGCTGGTGGGTGGGGCGAGAGTATAGGGGAAGATGACTCTGTCCCAATCCTGACCCTAAGACTTCCTAGGCAATCCTCATTCTCACACCAACCTGCACATAACCAGAGCAGTTTCTTCTTTCTTCACTCATCTACAAAGATGCCTCTCTGAGGTCAACAGCAGAGAGCTGATGGCTGGATCAAAAAGACTTGACTTTACCACAGATCTTGGTCACCTGATACATGTGTCACTAATGAGCCATGGTTGTCACCAGTAGTGATGCAAGAGTGTGCCTCCCTCTCTCTCTTCCCCCCAGCACACCAGACCTGTCACTCATTTTTTTCTTCACCAATCCTGGAATCCAAAAGAAAGTGCATTACCATTTTGTGGGAATTTGTTTTTCTCTGATTTCCAGAGACAAAACTTATTCTGATACTTTCTTATCTTCTCCTGGAGTAACTGTCTCTTTGTATTTATACTTCTTTATCTTCATCCTAGAATACTGGGCAATAGCCCATCTCTTTACTTCCCCTCCCCTCAGCAACTAATATCTATCATCTTGCTTAGACCCATGAAAAAGCAGATTTCATAAAACAATAATGGAGAACTAAATATTTTTAATTATATTTTTCTTGCCTCTGCTCACTCTTCTTGGAAATAATGACCTTTTAAAAGATACTTTTATGCCTTTGTATGTACAAGGAGTTTTCTGGAGTGATACTTGCTAGAATGACACCACTTGTTATTTCAGAGAATAGTATTGAAGGCAATACCCACTCTAGCTGAAATGTCAAGTGTTAAGGTCAGTGGGACATGGAAATTAACAGAGCTGTCTCTTGGACAAGACCACCTAGTTTTCCCAACAGAGCCCCATAAGACAGCATTTGCCTTGCTGAGTTCACTATACTCCAGGCTCTACCCCCTAATTTTGTTTTCAGAGTAAAAATATGCACAATTTAAGACATTACACCCAAGAGAAATGCATGCATATGTTTACCAAAAGACATGTATAAGAATGCTCATAGCAGCACTATTCATAATAGTCCCAAGTTGGAAACAATCTAAATATCCATCATCAACAGAATGGATGCATAAAATACAGTACATACATAAATGGCAAGGAATACTCTACATGCAACAGTATGGATTATTCTCACAGACAATGTTAGCAAAAAATAGACACAAAATAATATATACTGTATGATTCTGCTTACCTAAAGTTTTTTTAAAATTCAAAACGATCTATATTTTTACAAGTCAGAATAGTGGTTACCCTTGGGATGCATTAGTGAGTAGATGGGGGCTTGGAGGGAGCTTCCAGTGTGTGGTTCATGTTTATTTCTTGCTCCCTTTGTGAAAATGTACTGAGCTGATCACTTGTGCACTTTCCTGCATATACAGTATACTTCAACAAAAGTTTACTTAAAGATCTCAATAGTGAGTTAGACAAATGAGAGGTGGAGTGGCCAAGATGGCCAGTTAGAAGCAGCTAGGGTGGATGGCTCTCATGGAGAGGAATGGAAAGGGTGAATAAATACAGCACCTTCAACTGAAATATCCAGGTACTTGCATTGGGACTAATCAAGGAAACAACTTGACCCACAAAGGTCAAGAAAAGCAAAGTGGGATCATGGCCCACCCAGGAGCGACACGAAGCCAAGGGAAGCTCCCCCTCCTAGGAAAGCAGTGAGTAAATGTACAGCCCCGGAAACCCATGCCTCTCCCACTGATCTTTGCAACCCTTGGGTCAGAAGATCCCCTCATGAACCCACTCCACCAAGGCCTTCAGTCTGACACACAGAGCTATACAGAGTCTTGACAGAGCAGCCATTCAGACACATGTGGAGACCAGGGAGCTTTAAATACTCTGGCTCTGGGCTTCCAAGCAAAAGTAACTGCAACTCCAGCAAAGTAGGAGATTAGAACTCCTACTACCCCTAGGAAAGAGGCTGAAACCAGGGGGCTGAGCAGGGACGGTCTGCAGGCTCCGTGTCCATGGCACGTCACAGGATAAAACCCACTGGCTTGGAATTCCAGCCAGTCACCAGTAGCGGTGTGGCGCCTACCTGGGATGGGGCACCCACGGGGAAGGGCGTGCCTCCATCTTTGTTGTTTGGGTGACTTAGCCATTCCAGCCTGTGGGCTTTGGAGAGTCCAAACTGACCTGGGGCAGAAGGGATCCCCCAGCACAGCACAGCTGCTCTACCAAAACATGGCCAGACTGTTTCTTTCCCCCAATCCGTTCCTCCTCACTGGTGGGGGACCTCCCAACTGGGCCTTCAGCAACCCCTGCTGGTGTTCTCTGGTCAAAAAAAGATTTGAAAACTCCCTGGGACAAAACTCCTAAGGGAGGAGTAGGCCACCATCTTTGTTATTGGACATCTCAGCAGTTCTAGTCTTCAAGCTTTGGTGTGTCTGAGGCTACCAGGGGCAGAAGTGGTACACCAGCACAGCACAGCAGCCTCCGAAAACATGGCCAGACTGCTTTCTTAAGTCAGTCCCCAAACTTGTTCTTTATCCCCAGGTAGAGCCACCCAACCAGGGTCTTCAGCTACCCCCACCAGTGTTCTCTGTCTGACAGAGGTTTCAGGCCTCCCTGGGACAGAGCTCCCAGGACAAAAGGAAGGCCACCATCTTTGCTGTTCAGGTGACTCAGCCATTCCAGCATTCAGCCTTCAGAGATGACCAGGGGCTGAAGTGTGCCCCCAGCCCAGCACAGCTGCTCAACAAAAACATGGCCAGACTACATTTTTAAGCAGGTCCCCAATCCTGTTCCTCCTGAATGGAAGGGACCTCCCATCTGGGGTCACCAGTCACCTCCCACAGGTGCATTTGGGCCAGCAACAGGTCTGTACCTCCCTAGGATGGAGCTCTCTGATAAAGGAGCAGGCTTCCACTTTTGCTGTTTCACAACCTTCACTGGTGACAGCTTCAGGTACTGGAAAATCTGAGGTGAATAGGGACTGGAGTAGGCCCCCAGCATACTGCAGCAGCCCTACAGGAAAGTGGCCAGACTGTTAAAAGAAAAAAAATCCGGCTGGGCACAGTGGCTCAAGCCTGTAATCCCAGCACTTTGGGAGGCCGAGACGGGCGGATCACGAGGTCAGGAGATCGAGACCATCCTGGCTAATACGGTGAAACCCCGTCTCTACTAAAAAATACAAAAAACTAGCCGGGCGGGGAGGTGGGTGCTTGTAGTCCCAGCTACTCAGGAGGCTGAGGTGGGAGAGTGGCATAAACCCGGGAGGCGGAGCTTGCAGCGAGCTGAGATCTGGCCACTGCACTCCAGCCTGGGCAACGGAGCGGGACTCCGTCTCAAAAAAAAAAAAGAAAAAAAATCCAAAAGTCAGAAATCTAAAAGACTGAAGGCAGATAAGCCCACAAAGACAAGAAGTAATCAATGCAAGAAGGCTGAAAACTCAAAAAGGTAGCATGCCTTCTTTCCTCCAAATGACCACATCACCTATCCAGTAAGGGTGAGGAAACAGGTTGAGGCTGAGATGGCTGAAATGACAGAAGTAGAATTCAGAATATGGATAGGAATGAAGTTCACTGAGCTAAAAGTGTATGTCATAACCCAATGCAAGGAAGCTAAAAATCATGGTAGAACATTGCAGGAGATGACTGGGTGCAGTGGCTCATGCCTGTGATCTCAGCACTTTGGGAGGCCGAGACAGGTGGATGACTTGAGATCAGGAGTTAAGACTAGCCTGGCCAACATAACAAAACCCTGTCTCTACTAAAAATACAAAAATTAGCTGGGCATGGTGGTATGCACCTGTAGTCCCAGCTACTCAGGAGGCTGAGGCAGGAGAATCGCTTGAATCCAGGAGGTGGAGGTTGCAGTGAGCTGAGACCATGCCACTGCACTCCAGCCTTGGCAACAGACCAAGACATTGCCTCAAAAAATAAAAAATGGGCCAGGCACTGTGGCTCATGCCTGTAATCCCAGCACTTTGGCAGACAGAGGCAGGTGGATCACCTGAGGTCAGGAGTTTGTAACTAGCCTGACCAACATGGTGAAACCCTGTCTCTACTAAATACCAAAAATTAGCTGGGCATGGTGGCACATGCCTGTAATCCCAGCTACTTGGGAGGCTGAGGCAGGAGAATCTCTTGAACCTGGGAGGCAGAGGTTGCAATGAGCCGAGATTTCACCATTGCCCTCCAGGCTGGGCAACAAGAGCGAAACTCCATCAAAAAAAAAACAGAACTTGACAGAATAAAAAAACATATATAGGCAATATAGAAAAGAACATAATCAACTTGGTAGTGCTGAAAAACACACTACAAGAATTTCATAAACCAATCACAAGTATTAACAGCAGAATAGATCAATCAGAGGAAAGAATCTCAGAGCTTGAAGACTGCCTTGCAGAAATAAGACAGGCAGACTAGAATAGAGGGAAAAAAAAGAATGAAAAAAATTAACAAAACCTCTGAGAAATGTGGGATTATGTAAAGAGACCAAATCTACAACTGATTTGTGTGCCTGAAAGAGATAGGGAGAATAGAACCAACTTGGAAAAGACATTTCAGGATATCATCCATGAGAACATCCTCAACCTAGCTAGAAAGGCCAAAATTCAAATTCAGGAAATGCACAGAACTCCAGTAAGATACTCCATGAGAAGATCATCTGCAAGACACATAATCATCTGATTCTCCAAGGTTGAAATGAAAGAAAAAATGTTAAAGGCAACAGGTGAGTAAGGCCAGGTCACCTACAAAGAGAAGCACATCGTATTAACAGCAGACCTCTCAGCCAAAACTCTACAAGCCAGAAGAGATTGGGGGCCAATAATTAGCATTCTTAAAGAAAAGAAATTCCAACCCAAAATTTAACATCTATCCAAACTAAGCTTCATAAGCAAAGGAGAAATAAGATCCTTTTCAGACAAGCAAATGCTGAGGAAATTTGTTACAACCAGACCTGCCTTACAAGAGCTCCTGAAGGAAGCACTAAATATGGAAAGGAAAGACTGTTACCAGTGACTACAAAAACACAATGAAGCACACAGACTAGTGACACTATAAAGCAACCACATAAATAACTCTGCAAAATAACCATATAGTAGCACAATCACAGGATCAAATCTGTACATATCACTACTAACCTTGAATGGAAATGGGCTGAATGCCCCACTTGAAAGGCACAGAATGGCGAGCTGGATAAAAAAGCAAGACCCAACGGTATGCTGTGTTCAAGAGTCCCATCTCACATGTGATGACACTCATAAGCTCAAAATAAAGGAATGGAGGAAAATATACTAAGCAAATGGAAAACAGAAAAAGGCAGGGGTTTCAATTCTAGTTTCTGACAAAACAGATTTTAAACCAACAAAGTTTAAAAAAAAAGACAAAGAAGGGCAATACATAATGGTACAGGGTTGAAGTCAACAAGAAGATCTAACTAACATAAATATATATGCATCCAACAATGGAGCACTCAGATTCATAAAGCAAGTTCTTAGAGAACTTCAAAGAGACTTAGACTCCCGCACAATAATAATGGGAGATTCTAACACCCCACTGACAATATTAGATCATGGGGACAGAAAATTAACAAAGATGTTCAGGACCTGAACTCAGCACCAGATCAAATGGACCTGATAAATATCTACAGAATACTCTACCCAGAAACAATAAAATATACATTTTTCTCATCACCACATGGCACTTACTCTAAGATTGATCACATAGTTTTAAGTAAAATACTCCTCAACAAATGCAAAAGAACTGAAATTGTAACAAACAGCCTCTCAGACCACAGCACAATCAAATTAGAAATCAAGACTAAGAAATTCATTCAAAACTATATGATCACATGGAAATTGAATAACCTGCTCCTGAGTGACTTTTGGGTAAATCATGACATAACAACTAAAAGAACTAGAGAACCAAGAGCAAACAAATCCCAAACCCAGTAAAAGACAAGAAATAACCAAAATCAGAGCTGAACTGAAGGACATAGGGACACACACACACACACACACACAACATTCAAAAGATCAACAAATCCAGGAGCTGGGTTTTTTGTTTGTTTGTTTGTTTGTTTTTGAGACGGAGTCCCGCTCTGTCGCCCAGGCTGGAGTGCAGTGGCAGGATCTCAGCTCACCGCAAGCTCCGCCTCCCAGGTTTACACCATTCTCCTGCCTCAGCCTCCCGAGTAACTGGGACTACAGGCGCCTGCCACATTGCCCGGCTAGTTTTTTTGTATTTTTTTAGTAGAGACGGGGTTTCACCGTGTTAGCCAGGATGCTCTTGATCTCCTGACCTCGTGATCCACCCCTCTCGGCCTCCCAAAGTGCTGGGATTACAGACTTGAGCCACCATGCCTGGCCAGAGCTGTTTTTTTAAAAAAGCATAATAAAATACATAGACTGCTAGCTAGACTAATAAAGAAGAAAAGAGAGATGATTCAAATAAACAGAAACAACAAAGAAGATATTACCATTGACTCCACAGAAATACAAATAATTGTCAGAGAATATTATGAACTCCTCTATGCACATAAACTAGAAAATATGGAAGAAATGGAAACATTTCTGGACACATACACCTTTCCAAGACTGAACCAGGAAGAAATTGAATCCCTGAACAGACCAGTAATGAGTCTACCAAACCAAAAAGTCCAGGACCAGATGGATTCACAGCTGAATTCTACAGTATGTACAAAGAAGAGCTAGTGCCATTCCTACTAAAACTATTCTAGAAAATTAAGGAGGAGAGACTTCTCCCTAATTCATTCTGGGAGGCCACCATCATCCTGATGCTGAAACCTGGCAGACACACGCGCACACACACAAAAACACACTTTTGCATCTTTTTCTTTTTGGATATTCACGCCGATATCCTTGATAAACATTGATGCAAAACTCCTCAACAAAATACTGGCAAACTGAATCCAGCAGCACATCAAAAAGCTTACCCACCACAATCAAGTAGACTTTATTCCTGGGATGTAATGTGGGTTCAATATACACAGATTAATAAATGTGATGTATCACATAAACAGAACTAAAGACAAGAAACAAATGATTATCTTAATACAAGCAGAAAAGCTTTTCTATAAAATCCAACATCTGTTCACGTTAAAAACTCTCAATAAACTAAGTATTGAAGGAACATACCTCAAAATAATTAGAGCCATCTATGACAAACCTATAGCCAACATCATACTTAATGGACAAAAGCTGGAAGCATTCCCCTTGAAAACTGGCACAAGACCAGGATGCCCTCTCTCGCCACTCCTATTCAACATAGTATTGAAAGCCCCGGCCAGAGCAACCAGGCAAGGGAAAGAAATAAAGGGCACACAAATAGGAAAAGAGGAAGTCAAACTATCCCTGTTTGTGGATGACATGATTCTATATCTAGAAAACCCTATAGCTCCAGCCCAAAATCTCCTTGATCTGATAAACAACTTCAGCAAAATTTTAGGATAGAAAATCAATGTGCAAAAATCAATAGCATTCGTATACACCAACAGCAGTCAAACCAACAGCCAAATCACGAATGAACTCCCATTCACAATTGCCATGAAAAGAATAAAGTACCCAGGAATACAGCTAACTAGGAAGGTAAAAGATCTCTACAAGGAGAATGGAGAACTACAAACCACTGCTCAAAGAAATCAGAGATGACACAAACAAGTGGAAAACATTCCATGCTCATGAATAGGAAAAATCAATACTGTTAAAATGGCCATACTGCCCAAAGCAATTTATAGATTCAATGCTATTCCTATTAAACTACCATTGACATTCTTCACAGAACTAGAGAAAACTATTTAAAAAATCATACGGAACCAAAAACCTGAATAGTCAAGGCAATCCTAAGCAAAAAGAACAAAGCTACAGGCATCACGCTACCTGACTTCAAACTATACTACAAGGCTATAGTAACCAAAACAGCATGGTGCTGGTACAAAAACAGACACATAGACCAATGGAACAGAATAGAGAACCCATAAATAAGACTACACACCTACAACCATCTGATCTTGACAAACCTGACAAGCACTGAAGAAAGGATTCCCTATCCGATAAGTGATGTTGGAATAGCTGGCTAGCCATATGCAGAAGATTGAAATTGGATCCCTTCTTTACACCATATACAAAAGTTAACACACGATGCATTAAAGACTTAAATGTAAGACTCAAAACTACTAAAAACCCTGAAATACAACCTAGGCAATACCATTTAGGACATAGGCACGGGCAAAGATTTCATGACAAAGACACCAAAAGCAATGACAACAAAAGCAAAAATTGACAAATGGGATCTAATTAAACTAAAGAGCTTCTGCACAGGAAAAGAAACTATCAACAGAGTAAACAGACAACCTACAGGATGGGAGAAAATTTTTGCAATCTATCCATCTGACAAAGTTCTAATAAACAGAGGCTACAAGGAACTTAAACAAACTTACAACAACAAAATAACCCTGTAAAAAGTGGGCAAAGGGCATGAACAGACACTTCTTAAAAGAAGACATACATGAAGACAAAAAGCATATGAAAAAAACCTCAACAACACTGATCATTAGAGAAATGCAAATTAGAACCACAATGAGATGCCATCTCACACCAGTCAGAATGGCTGTTATTAAAAAGTCAAAAAATAACAGATACTGGCAATGTTGTGGAGAAAAACAAACACTTATACACTGTTGGTGGGAGTGTAAATTAGTTCAGCCATTGTGGAAAACAGTGTGGTGATTTCTCAAAGACCTGAAGACAAAAATACCAGCAATTCTGTTACTGGATATTTACCCAAAGGAATATAAATCAATCTACTATAAAGACACATGCATGCAATAGTTTATTGCTGCACTATTCACAAGAGCAAAGACATGAAGTCAACCTAAATGCCTATCAATGGTAGACTGAATAAAGAAAACGTGGTATAACCAAATACTGCATGTTCTCACTTATAAGTGGAAGCTAAATGATGAGAACCCATGGCCACATGGGGGAACAACATACTGGGGCGATTCAGAAGGTGGAGGGACAGAGGAAGGAGAGGATCAGGAAAAATAACTAACTGGTTTTGGGATTAATACCTGGGAGATGAAGTAATCTATACAACAAACCCCCATAACACAAGTTTACCTATGTAACAAATCTGCACTTTCACACGTAAACTTAAAATAAAAGTTACAAAAAACAAGATGAATGAAAGATGAGTTAATGAAACCAATCCTCCTGATCATCTAGGGACGTTAGACAAAACATATTTTTTAAAGTTTTTCTGAAGGTATTGGAGGACTAACAAGGTAGTGAAGAATAACTGGTTCAGAATAGGAGTGAGTGGGGCAAGTTGAGCCTAATGTCAGGGCCACCTTTTCCAATGGAGCATACACAGTTGTTAAGGGGACTGTTGAGAGGCTATGCAGAAGTTTAGATAGCCTCTAGAGGCTAGGGAAGCAGAGATTGGAACTGAAATCTTGCCAAGAATTGTGCCTGGTGAACTTGGATGTCCCTGGGTTGTGACACTGAAAGAGCTGCACCTCAGAGTCAGGGTAAACTAAAGGTAGACAGACTCTCACAAGTACTTCAGTTCAACTTTGAATAATTTCAATCATGGAACATACTTCCAAAGTGCTAATGCTCCCAGGTGCCTAGCAGATACAAATACAAATCCTCTTTAGAGAGAGATAATATCAGCCTCAAATTATTTCTGAAGTTTTGCAAAATACAATATCTAGCACACAACCAAGTAAAAAAGAAGATAAGACAAAATTAACAAAACTCATCAGAAATGAAAGACTATAGAAAAAGACCCACTGGGGCCTCAGATATTAGACTTACCCAACTTAGAGTTAAAATAAATGTACTTACTTTGTCTAAGGAAATAAAACACAATATCAAGAATTTCTGCAGATAATGAAAACTATAAAAAACATAAAACGAAAATGCTAAAACTGAAAAAATAGAATAATCTAAATTAATAACTAAATGAATGGATTTAACAGCAGAGTACACATAGAAGAAGAGAAAATTATTGAACAGAAAGGTAGATTAGAAGAAACTATCTAGAATTAATCACAGAATTACAAAAGGATGAAAATTTAAAAGTGAGTAAGAGAATACAGAGAGAAGGTTTAATAAATATGTGTTTTTGAAACTCAGGAAGACTTGAGAGAATGAATCAGGCAGACGTAATACTTAAAGAAATAATGGTCGAGAATTTTCTGAACTGTCTAAAACATAAAGTCACAGATTCAAGAAACCCTTCAAACCTCAATCAAGAAGCATTTTTAAAATCACACTCACGCACATTATAGAAAAACTGCTAAAACCCAAAAACAAAGAGTGTACGTTAAAATCAGCCATAAAACAAAACATTCAGATTACCTTCCGAAGAGCAACAATTGGACTTCTCTTCTTTGAGAGATGACTTCTCAAACAGGAAAAAAATGGAATCCATACAATGGAAGGGTATATTTAAAGAGGTGAAAGAAAATTACTGCCAACTTAGATTTATATGCCCATAGGCAATATCAACAGTGAATATGAAATAAAGACATTCTAAGGTAAAAAACAAAAAGAAAAAATTATCACTAGCAAACTCATGCAAGAAGAAATCCTAAAGGTTGTTCTTCAGGCAGAATAAAAATTTACCTTCCTAGAAAATAGGAAGAAAAGAAGTACAAAGGAAAAATAAATATTTATGCAGATTTAAACAATTATTGAGGATACAAAACAATAATAAAATTAGATAAAACAGACATTAAATCAACAGCAGTCAAAAAGGACCAAAAAGGGCATTACATAATGATAAAGGGTTCAATTCAACAAGAAGACTTAACTATCCTAAACGTATGCTCATCCAACATTGACACACCCAGATTCATAAAACAAGTAATTCTAGACCAACAAAAAGACAGGCTGTCACACAATAATGGGGAGGACTTCAATACCCCACTGGCAGTGTTAGGCAGATCAAGACAGAAAACTAACAATGAAATCCTGGACTGAAATTCGACACTTGACCAAGTATATTTGATAGACATCCACAGAATTCTCCACCCAACAATCACCAGATATACATTCTTCTCATCTGCACACAAAACATACTCTACAATCGACCACCTGCTCCACCATAAAGCAAGTCTTAATAAATTCAAAAAAATAAAAATCATACATTGAAATAAAAATAGAAATCAATACTAGAAGATGTCTCGAAATCACATAATTACATGGAAAGTAAACAACTTGCTCCTAATGACTTTTGGGTAAACAAGAAAATTAAGGCAAAAATCTAAAGTTTATTTAAAATTAATAAAAACAGAGACACAACATACCAAAATATTGGGAATACGGCAAAAGCAGTGTTAAGAGAAAAGCTTATAACACTAAATATCTACATCAAAAAGCCAGAAATAATATCAAATTAACATTCTAACATCCCTCCTAGAGGAACTGGAAAAACAAGAACCAAACCAACCCCAGAGCTAGCAGAAGAAAAGAAATAACTAAAATCCGAGCAGAACTGAATGAAATTGAAATCCAAAAATCCATACAAAATATCAATGAAATCAAAAGTTTTTTGAAAGGATTAAGCAAGATTGATAGACTGCTAGCTACGTTAACAGAGAAAAAAGAGAAGAACTAAATAAGCATAATCAGAAATGACATTAAAACCAATCCCACCAAAGAAACAAAAAATCCTCAAAGACTATTATGAAAACCTCTATGCGCAGAAACTAGAAAATCTAGAGGAAATGGATACATTCCTGGAAACACAACCTATTAAATTTGAGCCAGGAAGAAATTGAAACCTTGAACATATCAATAATGAGTTCTGAAATTGAATCAGTCATTAAAAAAAAAAAAAAAAACTACAGCCAAAAAAGTCCTGGACCACATGGATTCACAGCCATATTCTATCAGATGTACAAGGAAGAACTAGTACAAATCCTGCTAAAACTATTCCTGAAAATCAAGGAGGAAGGATTCCTCCATAACTCATTATACAAAGCCAGTATCATCCTGGTACCAAAAGCTGGCAAAGACAGAATGGAAAAGGAAAACAACAGGCCAATATTCCTGATGAACATAGATGCAAAAATCCTCAGCAAAATACTAGAAAACTGAATCTAGCAACACATCAAAAAGAAAATTAATCAGGATCAAGTTTTGTTCAACATACACAAATCAATAAATGTGATTCACCACATAAAGATAATTAAAAACAAAAACCATATGATCATCTTAATAAATGTGGGAAAAGCTTTCAGTAAAATCCAACATCATTTTATGATACAAGCCGTCAACAAACTAGGCATCAAAAGAACATACCTCAAAATAATAAAGGCCATTTATAACAAACCCACAGCCAACATCATATTGAGTGGGCAAAAGTTGAAAGCACTCACCTTGAGAACTCAAACAAGACAAGGATGTCCACTCTCACCATTCCTATTTAACATAGTACTAGAAGTTCTAGAAGAACAGTCAGGCAAGGAAAAGAAATAAAAAACATCCAAATAGAAAAAAAAAAAAAAAGTGAAACTCTTCACTAATGATATGATCATATGCCTAGAACACCCTAAAGACTCTGCCAAAAAACTCCTAGAACTGAAAAAATGACTTCAGTAAAGTTTCAGGATACAAAATCAATGTTTAAAAATCAGTAACTTTTCTATACAACAACATTCGAGCTAAGAACCAAAGCAAGAATGCATTACAATTTTCAATAACCACAAAAAATAAAATACCTAGGGATACATCTAATCAAGGAGATGAAAGATCTCTACAAGGAGAACTACAAAAGACTGCCAAAAGAAATCAGAAATGACACAAGCAAATGAGGAAACATTCCACACTCATGAATTGGAACAATAAATATCGTTAAAATGGTCATACTGCCTAAAGCAATCTATAAATTCAATGGTATTCCTATGAAACTATGTCATTTTTTCACAGAATTAAGAAAAACTATTCTAAATTTCATATAGAACCAGAAAAGAGCCGAAATAGCCAAAAACAATTCTAAGCAAAAAGAATAAAGCCAAAGGTATCACATTACCTAACTTCAAACTATACTACGATGCCCCAGTAAGCAAACAGCATGGTATTGGTACACAAATAGACACATAGACTAATGGGACAGCATAGAGAACCCAGAAACAAAACTGCACACCTACAGCCATCCGATCTTTGACAAAGTCAACAAAAGTAAGCAACAGAGAAAGGACTCCCTTTTCAATAAATAATGTTGAGATAGCTGGCTAGCCATATGCAGAAGAATGAAATTTGATCACTACCTATTGCCATATAAAAAATTAACTCAAGATGAATTACAGACTTAAATGTAAGGCCTCCAGCTATAAAAATCCTAGGAGAAAATCTAAGAAATGCCCTTCTTGACATCAACCTTGGCAAAGAATTCATGACTAAGTCCTCAAAAGCAATTACAACAAAAACAAAAATTGACAAGGAGGACCTAATTAAACTAAGGAGCTTCTGTAGAGTGAGAAAAACTATCAACAGAATAAAGAGACAATCTTCAGATTGGGAGAAAATATTTGCAAACTATGCTTCTGACAAAGGTCTAATATCCAGAATCTATAAGGAATTTAAATCATTAAGAAAAAAAAATTTAAAAGTGGACCAAGGACATGAACAGACACTTCTCAAAAGAAGACATACAAGTAGCCAGTAAACATATGAAAAATGCTCATCATCACTAATCAGCAAAGAAACGCAAATTAAAACTACAATGAGATAACATCTTACACCCACCAGTCAGAATGGCTATCGTTAAAAAGTCAAAAAATAACAGATGTTGGCAGGGCTGTGGAGAAAAGAGAGTGCTTATATGATGTTGATTGGATTGTAAATTAGTTCAGCCATTCTAGAAAGCAGTTTGGAGATTTCTCAACGAACTAAAAATAGAACTACCATTCAACCCAGCAATCCCAATCCGTTGGGTATATACCCAAAAGAAAATAAATCATCTTACCAAAAAGACACATGCATTTATATGTTCATCACAGCACTATTCGCAACACCAAAGACATGGAATCAACCCAGGTGCCCATCAACAGTGAAATGGATAAAATGTGGCATGTAAACACCATAGAATACTAAACAGCCATGAAAAAGAATAAAATAATATTCTTTGCAGTAACATGGCCATTATCCTAAGCAAACTAACACAGAACCAGAAAACCAAATGCCACATGTTTTTACTTATAAGTGGTAGCTAAACTTTGGATACACATGGACATAAAGATGGGAACAATAAACTCCACAGACTAAAAGAGGGGAGAAGTAGGGAGAGGAGAAGGGTTGAAAAACTATCTATTGGGTATTATACTCACTACCTGGGTGATAGGTTCAATCATATCCCAAACCTGAGCATCACACAATATACCTTTATAACAAACCTGCACATATACCCCAAAACCTAAATTAAAACTTGAAAAACAAGTTTTATATAGAATTTTTTGCTTACTATGCAGCCTGATAACATGTTCTTTTTTCTTTTCTTTTTTTTATTTTTTGAGATGGAGTCTCGCTCTGTCGCCCAGGCTGGAGTGCAGTGGCACGATCTCGGCTCACCGCAACCTCCGCCTACAGGGTTCCAGCGATTCTCCTGCCTCAGCCTCCCGAGTAGCTGAGACTACAGGCATGCGCCACAATGCTGGGCCAATTTTTGTATTTTTCAGTAGAGACGGGATTTCACCATATTGGCCAGGCTTGTCTCAAACTCCTGACTTCGTGATCCGCCCACCTCGGCCTCCAAAGTGCTGGGATTACAGGCATGAGCCACCACGCCCAGCAACATTTTCTTTTTAGCTTCTCAATTTTGTGTTTTGCCTGTAAAGACTCCTCCCAATCCAAGGTTATTTTTTTAAATACGTTTTCTTCTTAAGCAGCAAAGCTAAAATAAATAAATAAATAAATAAATAAATAAATAAATAAATAAATAAATAATAACAAAAAGGAAAATCTACTTTCTATAGAAAATAGGCCTATAACAAAAAAAGAGATTTAATCAGTAATAATATTTTTTAAAAGACACCCTAATAACTGTCATCAGGATGGCAGAATAAGCCTTTTCTACCCAACCACCCAAATGTGAAAATACTTTCACAAGCAATAAGGAAACCAGGTGAGAGGTTATAGCACCTTGGCATAGCACTGAAATAAAAAATGCACTAAAGTGGGTAGGAAGGATAGTTTTCAATTATTCATGCCACCTGTTTCCTAACCCCCAGGTAGCACAGCATGGAGACAGATACTCTTCATTTGGGCCTCAACACTGGGCCTTCTCTAGTAAAACTCAGCACCAGGCAGGCACCCACAGCCCATCTCCAGGCCTGCCTGACAGATTTGGTCTTTAGGCTGCCCCACCACCAGGCCAAATGTAGTAGCCCTAAACTTTGGACCAGCGCCAGCTCCAGTTCAGCCTCAGAAGCCCTGGGCTTTGGGGCTGGCCCGGCACAAGGCCAGCCCCCACAGATTCAATCTCCATTCCTTCCCCAGGGCCATACCAGCCCAAGTGGCCCTGTGTCCCAGGCCACCCCCAGCACTGGGCTGGCCCTCACAGTTCCAGGCTTCAGGTCCACCCCGCCATCAGGCCAGCCCCTGCAGTCTTAGCCATCAAGCCAAACTTTCTGTCCTTCAGGATCCAGGGCAGCCCAGAACCAGATTGGCCCACATAGCCCAAGGCTTCAGGCCTGCCCCAAGACCAAGTCAGCACCCCTGGCCTCAGACAGTAGGCTGACACTGGGAGACACAGGCTCCAGATCTGCCCAATGCCAGGCCCTGTGACTATACCCCAGCAGACCCTGGTGCCAGTTTGGTCCCATCAGACTAATAATCCAAGACCACTCCTGAAGACCAGTCCCAGTGGGCCCAGAACTTAGGCGCACCTCTGCAGAAGCAAGCTCCAGAACTGCCAGAGCATGAGGTGAGCCTCTCTGAACCCAAGCTTCAGGCTGCATGGATACAGGTTTCATGCCCACTCCAAAGGACACAATAAACAGGTCCAAGCCAGTGGATCCAGGCTCCAGACCCAACCCCATGGGTTCATGCAGGCCAGCCTGCCTAGTGACTCCACCAGCAAGTCTGCTTAGAATCTCTGAACAGGCAGACTGGTGAAGAGTTTTACCAGACAAAGCCAGTCTCCAAAGACTGGAATGACTCCCTATTTCTTTAAATGCACAGACACCAACACATAGTCACAAGGATCAAGAGTAATCTTTTTATTTTTTTATTTTTTTATATTTTTTTATTATTATACTTTAAGTTCTAGGGTACATGTGCATAACGTGCAGGTTTGTTACATATGTATGCTTGTGCCACGTTGGTGTGCTGCACCCATCAACTCGTCAGCCCCCATCAATTCGTCATTTATATCAGGTATAACTCCCAATGCAATCCCTCCCCCCTCCCCCCCCATGATAGGCCCTGATGTGTGATGTTCCCCTTCCCGAGTCCAAGTGATGTCATTGTTCAGTTCCCACCTAAGAAAAAGCACTAGTAACTGAACCTAAAGAAATAGGAGTTTATGCACCAAAAGCAACAGCAACAAAAGCCAAAATTGATAAATGGGATCTAATTAAACTAAAGAGCTTCTGCACAGCAAAAGAAACTACCATCAGAGTGAACAGGCAACCTACAGAATGGGAGAAAATTTTTGCAATCTACTCATCTGACAAAGGGCTAATACCCAGAACCTACAAAGAACTCAAACAAATTTACAAGAAAAAAACAAACAACCCTATCAAAAAGTGGGCAAGGAATGTGAACAGACATTTCTCAAAAGAAGACATTCATACAGCCAACAGACACATGAAAAAATGCTCATCATCACTGGCCATCAGAGAAATGCAAATCAAAACCACAATGAGATACCATCTCACACCAGTTAGAATGGCAATCATTAAAAAGTCAGGAAACAACAGGTGCTGGAGAGGATATGGAGAAATAGGAACACTTTTACACTGTTGGTGGGATTGTAAACTAGTTCAACCATTATGGAAAACAGTATGGCAATTCCTCAAGGATCTGGAACTAGAAGTACCATATAACCCAGCCATCCCATTACTGGGTATATACCCAAAGGATTATAAATCACCCTGCTATAAAGACACATGCACACAAGTGTTCACTGTGGCACTATTCACAATAGCAAAGACTTGGAATCAACCCAAATGTCCATCAATGACAGACTGGATTGAGAAAATGTGGCACATATACACCATGGAATACTATGCAGCCATAAAAAAGGATGAGTTTGTGTCCTTTGTAGGGACATGGATGCAGCTGGAAACCATCATTCTCAGCAAACCATTGCAAGAACAGAAAACCAAACACTGCATGTTCTCACTCATAGGTGGGAACTGAACAATGAGATCACTTGGACACAGGAAGGGGAACATCACACACCGGGGCCTATTATGGGGAGAGGGGAGAGGGGAGGGATTGCACTGGGAGTTATACCTGATGTAAAGGACGAGTTGATGGGTGCTGACGAGTTAATGGGTACAGCACACCAACATGGCACAAGTATACATATGTAACAAACCTGCACGCTATGCACATATACCCTAGAACTTAAAGTATAATAATAATAATAAAATAAAAAATAAAAAAAAAGAAATAGGAGTTTATGAACTGCCTGACAAAGAATTCAAAATAATTGTCTTAAGGAAGCTCAGTATTTCAAGAAATTACAAAGAAACAATTCAACAAATTCAGGAAAACACTAAACAACCAAAACAATAAATTTAACAAAAATAATGAAATTATTAAAAAAATAATTAAAAAAAAAAAAGATTCCAGAACTGGAAAAATACAATGAATGAAATGAAAAATGCAATGGTGAGCATTAACACAGGAATTGATTAAGGAAAAGAATACATCTGTGAACTTGAAGACAAGTTATTTGAAAATATACAGTCATAAGAGAAATAATCTCTTTAAATGGTAAGAAATGAAGAAACCTTACAGGATTTATGAAAGAGCATTGAAAAGATCATTCATCATGACCAAATGGGATTTATCCCAAGGTTGCAAAGATGATTTAACATACACAAATCAATCAATGTAATACACCACATTAACAAAATGAAAGACAGAAACCACGTATCATCTCAATAGGTGCAGAAAAAGCATTTGACAAAATTTTGCATTCTTCCATGATAAAAGCTCTCAACAAATTAGGTATAGAAGGAATTACTTCAACATAACAAAAGTCATATATGACAATCCTACAGCTAACATACTCAAGGATAAAAGTTGAAAGTTTGTCCTCTAAGATCGTGAACAACTCAAGCATGCTCACCCCAATATCTTTTTGACATAGTACTGGAAATCCTAACCAGAGCAATTAGGCTAGAGAAAGAAAGTTGATGTTGTAGTCTGGAGGCAGAACTCACTCTTCCTTGGAGGACCTCCGTTTATTTCCTCTTAAGGCCTTCAATTGATTGAATGATGTCCAGTCACATTATGGAGAATTTCCTTTACTCAACGTCTACTGATTTAAATTATAATCTCATCTAAAATTTAACTTCAAAGCCAGGCACAGTGACTCACACTTGTAATCCTAGCACTTTAGGAGGCCGAGACAGGTGGATCACTTGAGGTCAGGAGTTCGAGACCAGCCTGGCCAACATGGCAAAATCTCATTTCTACTAAAACTACACAAATTAGCCAGGTGTGGTGGCACACACCTGTAGTTCCAGCTACTCTGGAGGCTGAGGCAGGAGAATCATTTGAATCTGGGAAGCAGAGTTGCAGTGAGCCGAGATCACACCACTGCACTCCAGCCTGGGTGACAGTGAGACTCCATCTCAAAAAAAAATTTAAATAAAAAAATACAATGCAATACAACTTCACAGCAATATTCAGACAGGTATTTGACCAACTATATGGGACCATGGACTAGCCAGATTGACACATAAAAGGAACCATCACATCACCCACCTTGTTTTATGATCCCAGCATAAATATGATAATCAAAACTTGAAAAGGATATTACAAGAAAATAAAATTGCAGACCAATCTCTCTTATGACTATAGATACAAAAATTTCAAACAAAATAAGAGCAAATAAAATCTATGATCTACATCATAGATAATATATGATGATCCAGTTGAGTTTTTGTATAAAGGCAAGGTTGGATTAACGTTTGAAAATCAATCAGTGTAATTTGCCACATTAGCATAATAGAGGAAAAAACAAATATAATCATAACAAATGCAGAAAAGGTATGTGATAAAACTCAATCTCCATTATGGTTTAAAATTCCTAGCAAACCAGGAATAAAAGAGAGCTTCCTTAATTTGATAAGCAATGTAAAAACACATATCATAGTTAATGTTAAAATATTGGGAGCTTTCCAGTTAAGATCAGTAATAAGGAAAGAATGGCCACTGTCATCACTTTTATTCATCACAATACTGAAGATGCTAAACTGTGCAATAAGAGAAGAAAAAGAAATGAAAGGTATATGAATTGGGAAGGGAAGAAAATAATAATTCATGCACAAAATGATAGCATATATAGAAAGTTCAAATGAATATGTAAACTATTAAATTTAACAAATTACTTAAATGAGGTCATTTAATGCAATGTCAATATATATTTTTTAATTTAATTTTTAATTTGTATTTATTATGATTATTTGTTTTGTAGAGACAAAGTCTTGTTATGGTGCCCAGGTTGATCTCGAGCTCCTGGGCTAAAGCGATCCTCTAGCCTCGGCTTCCTAAAGTGCTGGGAGGATGAGGCACTGGTGTGAGCCACTCTGCCATGCCTGTTGTTTATTTATTTATTATTTATATATATATACTTTAAGTTCTGGGGTACATGTGCAGACCGTGTAGTTTTCTTACACAGGTATACAAATGCCATAGTGCTGGCTGCAACCATCAACCTGTGACCTACATTAGGCATTTCTCCTAAAGCTATCCCTCCCCTAGGTCCCCAACCTCCGACAGGCCCCAGTGTGTGATGCTCCCCTCCCTGTGTCCATGTGTTCTAATTGTTCAACTTTCACTTATGAGTGAGAAGATGTGGTGTTTGGTTTTTGTTTCTTGTGTTAGTTTACTGAGAATGATGGTTCCTAACTTCATCCATGTCCCTGCAAAGGAGAAGAACTCATCCTTTTTTGTGGCTGCATAGTATTCCATGGTGTATATGTGTCACATTTTCATTATCCAGTCTATCATTGATGGACGTTTGGGTTGGTTCCAAGTCTTTGCTATCTATTGTGAATAGTGCCACAGTAAACATATGTGTGCATGTGTCTTTATAGTAGAATGACTTATAACCCTTTGGGTATATACCCAGTAATGGGATTGCTGGGTCAAATCGTATTTCTGGTTCTAGATCCTTCAGGAATCACCACACTGTCTTCCACAATGGTTGAACTAGTTTACACTCCCACCAACAGTGTAAAAGCATTCCTATTTCTCCACATCCTCTCCAGCATCTGTTGTTTCCTGACTTTTTAATGATTGCCATTCTAACTGGTGTGAGATGGTATCTCACTGTGGTTTTGATTTGCATTTCTCTAATGACCAGTGATGATGAGCATTTTTTCATATGTTTGTTGGCCACATAAATGTCTTCTTTTGAGAAGTGTCTGCTCATATACTTTGCCCACTTTTTGATGGAGTTTTTTTTTTTTTTCTTGTAAATTTTTTTAAGTTCTTTGTAGATTCTGGATATTAGCCTTTTGTGAGATGGATAGATTGCAAAAAATTTTCTCCCATTCTGTAGGTTGCCTGTTCACTCTGATGATAGTTTCGCTTGCTCTGCAGAAGCTCTTTAGTTTAATTAGATCCCATTTGTCAGTTTTGGCTTGTGTTGCCATTGCTTTCGGTGTTTTCGTCATGAAGTCCTTGTCCATGCCTATGTCCTGAATGGTATTGCCTAGGTTTTCTTCTAGGATTTTTGTGGTTTTAGCTTTTACGTTTAAGTCTTTAATCCATCTTGAGTTAATTTTCATATAATTTTGTATCAGGTGTAAGGAACGGGTCTAGTTTCAGTTTTCTTCATATGGCTAGCCACTTTTCCCAATACCATTTATTAAATACGGAATCCTTTCCCCATTGCTTGTTTGTGTCATGTTTGTCAAAGATCAGATGGTTGTAGATGTGTGGTGTTATCTCTGAGGCCTCTGTTCTGTTCCATTGGTCTATATATCTGTTTTGTTTACTGTAGCCTTGTAGTATAGTTTGAAGTCAGGTAGCATGATGTCTCCAGCTTTGTTCTTTTTGCTAGGATTGACTTGGCTATGTGGGCTCTTTTTTGATTCCATATGAAATTTAAAGTAGTCTTTTCCAATTCTGTGATGAAAGTCAATGGTAGCTTGATGGGGACAGCATTGAATCTATAAATTACTTCGGGCAGTATGGCCATTTTCATGATATTGATTTTTCCCATAAGCATGGAATGTTTTTCCATTTGTTTGTGTCCTCTCTTATTTCCTTGAGCAGTGGTTTGTAGTTCTCCTTGAAGAGGTCCTTCACATCCCTTGTAAGTTGTATTCCTAGGTATTTACTCCCTTTGCAGAAATTATGAATGGGAGTTCACTCATGATTTGGCTCTCTTTTTGTCTATTATTGGTGTATAGGAATGTTTGTGATTTTTGCACCTTGATTTTGTATCTTGAGACTTTGCTGAAGTTGCTTATCAGCTTAAGGAGATGTGGGGCTGAGACAATGGGGTTTTCTAAATACACAATCATGTCATCTGCAAACAGAGACAATTTAACTTCCTCTTTTCCTATCTGAATACGCTTTATTTCTTTCTCTTGCCTGATTATCCTGGCCAGTACTTCCAAAACTAAGTTGAATAGGAGTGGTAAGAGAGGGTATCCTTGTCTTGTGCCAGTTTTCAAAGGGAATGCTTTCAGTTTTTGCCCATTCAGTATGACATTGGCTGTGAGTTTGTCATAAATAGCTCTTATTATTTTGAGATAAGTTCCATCAATATTGAATTTATTGAGAGTTTTTAGCATGAAGGGCTGTTGAATTTTGTCAAAGGCCTTTTCTGCATCTATTGAGATAATCATGTGGTTTTTGTCATTGGTTCTGTTTATGTGATGGATTACGCTTTTTGATTTGCGTATGTTGAACCAGCCTTGCATCCCAGGGATGAAGCCAACTTGATCATGGTGGATAAGCTTTTTGATGTACTTGTGGATTTGATTTGCCAGTATTTTGTTGAGGATTTTTGCATCAATGTTCATCAGGGACATTGGTCTGAAATTTTCTTTTTTTGTTGTGTCTCTGTCAGGTTTTGGTATCAGCATGATGCTGGCCTCATAAATGAGTTAGGGAGGATTCCCTCTTTTTCTATTGATTGGAATAGTTTCAGAAGGAATGGTACCAGCTCCTCTTTGTACCTCTGGTAGAATTTGGGTGTGAATCCGTCTGGTCCTGGACTTTTTTTCATTGGTAGGCTATTAATTACTGCCTCAATTTCAGAACTTGTTATTAGTCTATTCAGCGAATTGACTTCTTCCTGGTTTAGTCTTGGGAGGGTGTATGTGTCCAGGAATTTATCCACTTCTTCTGGATTTTCTAGTTTATTTGCATAGAGGTGTTTATAGTATTCTCTGATGGTAGTTTGTATTTCTGTGGGATCAGTGGTGATATCTCCTTTATCATTTTTTATTGCATCTGTTTGATTCTTCTCTCTTTTCTTCTTTATTAGTCTGGCTAGTGGTCTATTTTGTTGATCTTTTCAAAAATCCAGCTTCTGCATTCATTGATTTTTTGAAGGGTTTTTCGTGTCTCTGTCTCCTTCGGTTCTACTCTGATCTTAGTTATTTCTTGCCTTCTGCTAGCTTTTGAATGTGTTTGCTCTTGCTTCTCTAGTTCTTTTAACTGTGATGTTAGGGTGTCAATTTTAGATCTTTCCTGCTTTCTCTTGTGGGCATTTAGTGCTATAAATGTCCCTCTACACACTGCTTTAAATGTGTCCCAGAGATTGCGGTATGTTGTGTCTTTGTTCTCATTGGTTTCAAAGAACATCTTTATTTCTGCTTTCATTTTGTTATTTACCCAGTATTCAGTCAGGACCAGGTTGTTCCGTTTCCATGTAGTTGTGCAGTTTTGAGTGAGTTTCTTAATCCTGAGTTCTAATTTGCTAGCACTGTGGTCTGAGAGACTGTTTGTTTTGATTTCTGTTCTTTTGCATTTGCTGAGGAGTGTTTTACTTCCAATTATGTAGTCAATTTTAGGATAAGTGCGATGAGGTGCTGAGAAGAATGTATAGTCTGTTGATTTGGGGTGGAGAGTTCTGTAGATGTCTATTAGGTCTGCTTGGTCCAGAACTGAGTTCAAGTCCTGAATATCCTAGTTAATTTTCTGTCTCATTGACCTGTCTAATATGGAGAGTGGGGTGTTAAAGTCTCCCACTATTATTGTGTGGGAGTCTAAGTCTCTTTGTAGGTCTCCAATAACTTGCTTTATGTATCTGGATACTCCTGTATTGGGTGCATATATATTTAGGATAATTAACTCTTCTTGTTGAATTGATCCCTTTAGTATCATGTATTGCCCTTCTTTGTCTCTTTTGGTCTTTGTTGGTTTAAAGTCTGTTTTATCAGAGATTAGGATTGCAACTCCTGCTTTTTTTTTTCTTTCTGTTTGTTAGGTAAATATTCCTCCATCCCTTTATTTTGAGCCAATGTGTGTCTTTGCACATGAGATGGGTCTGCTGAATACAGCACACTGATGGGTCTTGACTCCTTATCCAGTTTGCCAGTCTGTGTCTTTTAAGTGGGGCATTTAGCCCATTTACATTTAAGGTTAATATTGTTATGTGTGAATTTGATCCTATCATTATGATGCTAGCTGGTTATTTTGCCCGTTAGTTGCAATTCCTTCATAATGTAAACGGTCTTTACAATTTGGTATGGTTCTGTAGTGGCTGTTACCAGTTGTTCCTTTCCATGTTTAGTGCATCCTTCAGGAACTCTTGTAAGGCAGGCTTGGTGGTGACAAAATCTCTCAGCATTTGCTTGTCTGTAGTGAATTGTATTTCTCTTTTGCTTATGAAGCTTAGTTTGGCTGGATATCAAACTCTGGGTTTAAAATTCTTTTCTTTAAGAATGTTAAATATTGGCCCTCATTCTCTTCTGGCTTTTGGGGTTTCTGCAGAGAGATCCACTGTTAGTCTGATGGGCTTCCCTTTATAGGTAACCTGGCCTTTCTTTCTGGCTGCCCTTAACATTTTTTCCTTCATTTCCACCTTGGTGAATCCGATGATTATGTGTCTTCAGGTTGCTCTTCTCGAGGAGTACCTTTGTGGTGTTCTCTTATTTCCTGAATTTGAATGTTGGCCTGTCTTGCTAGGTTGGGGAAGTTCCCCTGGATAACATGCTGAAGAGTGTTTTCCAACTTGGTTCCATTCTCCCCGTCACTTTCAGGTACACCAATCAAACGTAGATTTGATCTATTCACATAGTCCCATTTTTCTTGGAGGTTTTGTTCGTTCCTTTTTATTCTCTTTTCTCTAATCTTGTCTTCTCACTTTATTTCATTAAGTTGATCTTCAATCTCTGATATCCTTTCTTTCGCTTGATTGATTTGGTTATTAGAACTTGTGTATGCTTCATGAAGTTTTCGTGTTATGTTTTTCAGCTCCATCAGATCATTTATGTTCTTCTCTAAACTGTTTATTCTAGTTAGCAATTCATCTAATATTTTTTCAAGATTCTTAGATTCCTTGCATTCGGCTAGAACATACTCTTTTAGCTCGGACGAGTTTCTTATTATCCACATTCTGAAGCCTGCTTCTGTCAATTCGTCAAACTCATTCTCTGTCCAGTTTTGTTCCCTTGCTGGCGAGGAGTTGTGATCCTTTGGAGGAGAAGAGGCATTCTTGTTTTTGGAATTTTCAGCCTTTTTGCACGGGTTTCTCCCCATTTTTGTGAATTTATCCCCCTTTGGTCTTTGATGTTTGTGACCTGTGGATGGGGTCTCTGAGTGAATGTGCTATTCCTTTCTGTTTGTTAGTTTTCCTTCTAACAGTCAAGTTCCTCTGCTGCAGGTCTGCTGAAGTTTGCTGGAGGTCCACTCCAGACCCTGTTTGCCTAGGTATCACCAGCGGAAGCTGCAGAACAGCAAAGATTGCTTCCTGTTCTTTCCTCTGGAAGCTTCATCCCAGAGGGGCACCTGCCAGATGTCAGCCAGAGCTCTCTTGTATAAGGTGTCTGTCGATCCCTACTGGGAGGTGTCTCCCAGTCAGCATACACGGGGGTCAGGGACCCACTTGAGGAAGCTGTCTGACCCTTAGCAGAGCTCGAATGCTGTGCTGGGAGGTCCACTGCTCTCTTCAGAGCTGTCAGGCAGGGACCTTTAAGTCTGCTGAAGCTGCGCCCACAGCTGCCCCTTCCCCCAGGTGCTCTGTCCCAGGGAGATGGGTTTTTCATCTGTAAGTCCCTGACTGGGGCTGCTGCCTTTTATTTCAGAGATGCCCTGCCCAAAGAGGAGAAATCTGGCAGTCTGGCCACAGCGGCCTTGCTGAGCTTCAGTGGGCTCCGCCCAGTTTGAACTTCCTGGCAGCTTTGTTTACACTTTGAGGGCAAAATCGCCTACTCAAGCCTCAGCAATGGCAGACCCCCCTCCCCCCACCAAGCTCAAGTATCCCAGGTCAATCTCAGACTGCTGCTGTGCTGGCAGCAAGAATTTCAAGCCAGCGGATCTTAGCTTGCTGGGCTCTATGGGGGTGGGACCCACGGAGCCAGACCACTTGGCTCCCTGACTTCAGCCCTCTTTCTAGGGGAGTGAACGGTTCTGACTTGCTGGTGTTTCAGGTGCCACTGGGGTATGGAAAAAAAAAACTCTGCAGCTAGTTTGGTGTCTGCCCAAACGGCCATGCAGTTTTGTGCTTGAAACCCAGGGCCCTGGTGGGGTAGGCACTGGAGGAAATCTCCTGGTCTGTGGGTTGCGAAGACCATGGGAAAGGTGCAGTATCTGGGCCGGAGTGCACGGTTCCTCAGGCACAGTCCCTCACAGCTTCCCTTGGGTAGAGGAGAAAATTCCCTGACACCTTGTGCTTCCAATGTGAGGCAATGCCCCACCCTGCTTCAGCTCACCCTCCATGGGCTGCGTCCACTGTCCACCCAGTCCCAGTGAGATGAACCAGGTACCTCAGTTGGAAATACAGAAATCACCTGCCTTCTGCATTGACCTTGCTGGGAGCTGCTGACGAGAACTGCTCTTATTCTGCCATCTTGCCAGCAATCCCTCATGTCAATCTATTTTTTAAAATCAGTTGTAGTCCTATATACCAGTAGCAAACAATAGGAAAATGAACTTTTAAAATCCAGGCCATTTAGAATAGCATTGAGAAGCCACAAAATCTTAATAATTATCCTAACAAAGTATGTGCAAGTCTGAATCTGAATGCTACATTATTGAAAGAAATTAAAGAACAAAGAAATGAGTAGTAAACCATATTAATGGAATGAGTAACTCAATATTGTAAATGTGAAATGTGTTAATTCTCACCAAATTGGTCTGTAGATTCAGTGCAGTTCCCAACAAAATTCCAAGAGTGTGTGCGAGTGTGTGTGTGTGTGTGTGTGTAATTTGGCAAACTTATTTTTTAAATCTATATGTAAATGTAGAAATACCAAGAATAACCAAAATAATGTTGAAAAAGAACAATAAAGAGGATTTATATTAGCAAACATCAAGTTTTACAATAAAGCTACAGTAATTGTGACAAGGTACAAGAACACAGGTGCAAGGACAAAAAAAATAGACGAATTGAAAGAATAGAAAGTCCCGAGATAGATTCATACATATATAGCAACATAACTATTACAAAGGTGACACTGTAGTGTAGTGGAAGAAAGAATGGCCTTCTCAAGAAATGGTGCTGGGTCAATTGGATATCCATATGTGGGGAAATTGAATCTTGACCCTTACCTCACATCACATACAAAAATAAATTCTAGGTGAATTATAAATCTAAATGTGAAAGGGAAAATTATAAAGCTTCTAGAAGATAATGTAGATAATCTTCATGACATTATAGTAGGATAAAGTTTCTTTAAAAGAATAAAGTAAAATGAAGGAAAATATTGATAAATTTCCCTTTATCAAAAGACACCATTACATAGTGAAAAATGAAGCCATACAACCTTATTATCAAAACTTCATGATGAGAAAGATACTTGATGATGATACATTAATCCCACCAATGAATGTGCATGCAAAATTTAAAATATAATAACAAATATAATTCATAAGCATGGCAAAAAATACAAATTAATCAATTGCTACAATTAGAATTAAATCATCTAACTCCAATGTCCTTCTTACACTTGTTTAATTTTTTTTGTTTTTGTTTTTGAGACGAGGTCTCACTCTGTTGCCCAGGCTGAAGTGCAGTGGTGCCATCACAGCTGCCTTGACCTCCCAAGTCTCAGGTGATCCTCCCACCTCAGTTTTTGTGGGGGGGGTTTTTGGTAGAGATGAGGTTTCACTATATTCCCCAGGCTGGTCTCAAACTCCTGGGCTCGAGCAATTTACCTGCCTCAGTCTCGCAAAGTACTGGGATTACAGGCTTGAGCCACTGTGCCCAGCCTCACTTATGTCATTTTATCCCTTGTGTTATTTTCTCTATTTGTATTCAATATCTTTTTTAAAGTTATATTTATATCTTACCCACTTTGTCAGATAGAATGTCACTTTCTCTTGCAAGTGCCTGCAAAGATGTCTTGATTAGTATTGCTCATGTCTCTAAGATCTAATAGCATGTTTTGTGTTTCTGGGATGTCTCATCCTTTGGTTGCAAGGCACAGTTAATATGTAACTTGAAGAACAAGATTAGCCAGCAGACTGAAAAATGCTCAAACACACTGATTAGCTCATTCATTGTCATGTATCCAGAGACAGAAGATATTATGAGTACTTTAATTGCTGACTCATACATTTTTTGGTCCAGATCACCTTTTATAAATTGTAAAATTGAAGAATTTTAATAGCCCAAAGTATATTGTAGCCTGCTCAATGGTGTTTTAGGGTCTTTCATAATGGACTTGTGACACAATTAGTATCACAACCTTTCCTAAGTTATGTGTCATCCTAAACTCACTTGGCCCCACTACCTATCCTGAGCCCTGATCAACTTCCTTACTTCCTGACCAGAGGAAGCAGCAATGATTTATGCTGTTTCTACATTCTTAGAGCCTAGGCCACTGCCACTGCCATTGCCATTGGTGTTCCAGCCACAGCTTGAAGTCACCCTAACATAGTGTCACCTAACAAGGAAAGAATATTACAGTTGCAAACTAGACAGACTAGACGCATAGACGTACAGGGGAATTAATGTCCCATGGAGCTAACTTTGATCAATGGAAATCTGGCTACTCAAAAGAGCTGACAGAAAAAATCTTTTTTATTTCTCCCACTTAGATAGACTGTTCTTAGATGCAGTAATTTTATATGTACTTACTGAAGACATCACATGAGATAAAATAATCAGCTGTGTTTTTGTTGACAAGTTATGTTCAGATGGGTAACTCACTCCCTCATATTTGCTTTCTGTCTTTCCTTGCCTCACTTGCCTTTTCCCCTCACTTGTATTGAACATCCCAGCAGCGTCACCAGGTAAACTTTTGCCCCAGGTTCTGTTTTCTAGTCCTGAGCTAAGAAACCACCCAAACCATTAATTCTATTTTTAATAAAACAAGCTCTGCAGTATAGGACTTCACAAATAGTAGCTAGTAGCTCAGTGCACCGTGCCTCCAAAGCAGCAACCATAAAAATAAAGATCCTATTTATGGAAAAGAATAACACTCTGTAAATAACCAAAGACCAATAGAATATAATATGTCTTCCAAGAAGTATGCTATCTGGGAAAAGATAAGTGTTGAGAATAGATGTCTACTTGTAATATACCTGATTGTGTATAATAGAAAAAATATTAAGCAAAATGTTAAAATGTGTGTATAAAATGCTTGAAGGGAATATGAGTCTATTTTTATAACCTAGAGCTTCCTCAGCATGACCAAAAACCTAGAAGCCACAAAGGGAAAATATGTAAGATTTGATCACAAGTAGGTAATCACCTATAAAGGAAAAAACATGAACAAAGCTAAATGAATTAGAAAATCACAAGACTCTCCAACTTTGATGGCACCAACCTCTAGTTAAGTTGGTTAAGTTTCCTGAGCATTAAATAAATAAATAAATGATAGTGTGGTTTCCTATGTAGATTGATCTTAGGGAGAGAATGTTCTGAGCAGCAAACACTAAGGATCTGGTCTGCTTGATAATTATATTTTCTTACAGTAACGTAAATTATCATTTTGAATTTTATTTTCAAAAGGGAATTCCACCCCATTTGACAGTATGTCATGTCCTCTGCAAACTTAAAAATGCTCAATAAATAAAGAGGTTTTATGCCAAAACTAAGATGCTAGTATCACACCTACTCTTTCACTTTTTAAAATGTTGATGATCAACAGGGCCAGAGACTGACACTTAGCCCATTCTTAATGGTGAAGTGAATTACATTTTCAAGACCCTATCAGGATAAAAGTACCCCTCCGATAAGGCTTTCTTCACTCCATCCTCCCTTCTCCCTCCTCTCCTGCCTATCCCCAAACACAAACATTGCCCAAGCCCTTAGTACAATGCCTGAGAGGGCCCCCATGGAGAGGGTCAAGCAAGAAGCTATGCTACTCTGATAAGTAAATACCCCCTTTCCTGCTAATACCACACCCTTAGGGCAGAGCAGACCAGAGCCCCCAGGATGGTGGTGAGACAGCTCTGGCTTAAAGGCAAGGAATGAAACCCCCTTTGCAAAAATTATAACTGAGAAAATTATGACAGTGAAAGAGATCTGACCTAATCGACTCCATCTTGCTTCTAACCTCCAAGCTGTCCTTGTTCATTCTTGGGTATAAGCTGAACTAACTTTGGGAGGAACTTAGTTTTTAGCTTAACTTTGAAATAAAGATAATAACAGTCCTTTCCAAAAACAAACCCCCTTTATTTTGGGAAAGGGCTATTTGAGAACCAGACTGCCTTTGTAGGACTAAGAAATTAGACGTAAGATTAGAAATTATGACTTAGGGCCAGGTGCGGTGGCTCACGCATGTAATCCCAGCACTTTAGGAGGCTAAGGCAGGTGATCACCTGAGGTCAACAGTTCCAGACCAGCCTGGCCAACAGGGCAAAACCCGTCTGTACTAAAAATACAAAACTTAGCTGGGCATGGTGGCACGCGCCTGTAGTCCCAGCTACTTGGGAAACTGAGGAAGGAGAATTGCTTGAACCCGGGAAGCGGAGGTTACTGTGAGCCGAGATCACACCGTTGCACTCCAGCCTGGGTAACAGCAAGATTATATGTGTGTGTGTGTGTGTGTGTGTGTATGTATATATATATATGACTTAGGAGTCACGCAGCTAGAGGCCACAGGATTCTAAATCTCCCCAGTTGTTCCTACGGATAACATCACTATTATAAAACCTAGGATTGGTGCTCCAGATATTTTTCAGACCCTGTACTCAATGGATCAGCTGGCACCACCCAGATCAATAAACTGGCTCATCTGGTCTTGTGGTCCCCACCCAGGAACTGACTCAGCACAAGAGAACAGCTTTGACTCCCTATGATTTCAATCTCCAACCCGACCAGTCAACACTCCCCACTCCTTGACCTCTTATCCACCAACTTATCCTTTAAAAACCCCAGTCTCCTAATTTGGGGGGAGATTGATTTAAGTAATAACTCTGTCTCTGGCGTGGCATGGCTGGCCTCATGTCAAATTAAACTCTCTTTACTGCAATGCCAAGGATTGATTTTATTTGTGCAGCCAGCAGGAAGAACTCATCAGGTAGTTTCAGGAAGAGCCATGGCTTAAAGAGAGAAACCAGAGAAAACCTTCATCCTAGGATGCAATGCAAAATTAATGTATAAAGCTAGGCTTGAAAATAGTATGAATCATTATTTTAAAAACCATTTTCAAGGGAACTTAGCAGAGAAATTAATGACGAGAGCCGTAAACATAAATTTTGCCCGAACCACATCAATTTGCTAAACATACACTTGGAATGTCTTCTGAAACAAGACAGGTAAAATGTGAATTAAAAAAAAAAAAAAACAAAACATTTCCTGAGCTTTGAAATATTATGTATATTGGTTGACAATTTATGACAAGACAAATCTTGAAATATTATGTATACTGGTTGACAATTTACAACAGGACAAATATCTACTTTTTTTTTTTTTTGAGATAGGGTCTCACTGTGTTGCCCAGGCTGACATGCAGTGGCATGATCACAGTTCAATGCAGCCTCAACTTTCCCAGGCACAAGTGATCCTCCCACCTCAGTCTCGCGGGGTGCTGGGACTACAGGCACATACCAACATGCCCAGCTAATTTTTGTATTTTTTTTTAGAGAGGGGGCTTTCACCATGTTCCCCAGACTGGTCTCGAACTCCTGGGCTCAAGTAATCTTCCCATCTCAGACTCCCAAGGTGCTGGGATTACAGGCATGAGCCACCAAGCCCTGCTAAAAACTTGACTTTTGTAAAATCACTTTTGATCACATTTCAACTGGGATAGACTCACTTATAGTCCTAAAACTGTTAAAGGAGAACAAAACCAAAATAGCAGGACATCCTCTGAGTTTCTAGTTTCCTTGGTTTCCCAGGAGCTGCCATCCTCTCTAAAGTAGAGGACACTGCCTTCTCCCTGCCCCAGTGGGCTACCACAATTAGCCACAATCCTAGAACTCTGCCCTTCCCAAAAGGATTGGGAGTGACAGCATCCCATGTGAAAACATTGGGACATCAGCGTGTGACCTGGCTGCCTGAACCAGGCAGTCACACATCTATCTCATACCACCTTTCCCAGACTCCGGGTTATTCAGTCTAAATAAGACCAGATGCAGGATATCAAAAATTCATGCAGTGCACGTGTGGCCATGCCAAGCTAAGACTAGTTCCTTCTCAGTCTCTGTTCTGTTCAACAAAGTTTCCAAAAATTCCTGGCATCCAGTCACACCCAGGGTCACCTTATGACTAGAGCAACGACAGTTGTTATTCTGTATTGAATGCCCACTGATACATGGCATGGTGTCATGGAAATTGAAGTGTCAGAAAAGCCCAGGGAGGCTACCACCAATGACCTTCCAGAAGGAGGAAATAAAGATAAGTAGGAGGGAGGAAGTGGAAAAAAGAATGAGAAGGAACAAGGGAAAGGGGAAAGGAGCAGATGGATGCTATTCAGATCTGCCTCACTGGGACTTTTCATTGCTCAAATTAGCCTCGTTTTTACTCCAGGTGTAAAATTCACTCTGCGTCTCAAGTTCAATGTATCAATACAGAAATTATTATTTGCCCCATGCCCAAACTGCTCATCCTGTCATCCTGTCACACAGAAGCAGCAATATAAATAGTAGTTTATCTGTTCCTCTTCCAAGTCTCACCTATTGGCAATTCCTGAGACTTTGCTCTTTCCTCTCCATGTTGCTGTGTGGGTATCTATAAAGTTATGGGCTCAACAAGAAGAATCTCACATCCTTCTTCATCTTCATCAAGAGGTAGTTTTGTGTTGAGTAACTAAAGAGGCGTTATACAGGTGTTTGTCTCCATATGAAGTGATTTTAAAGCAACCAATTACTCACGTTTGGAAGTCCATTAGCCCTGCTTTTTAATAACTGAGTGATCTTGGAAATTTTACCTAACTTCTCCAAGTCTTATTTCTTCTGCAATAAAGGTATAATAGTGCTTACTTGACAGGACTGTTGAAGAAATTGAGTGGATTAAAAAAAATGTGAAGCGCCAAACAGTGTCTGATAAATATTAGGTGCGATCCACCTCTTTTCTTCTATAATATACATGTCTTTGACATAAGTGGATTGCTTATAAAATTTGAGTAATATTATTCTAAAAAGGAGAAAACTCCTCAAAGGCCCCTATCATTGTTTGAAATTATTTTTATTATGATGTTACTTAAAAATTTACATACCTAAAATCAAAAACAAATGCTTCAAGAATTTTAGACACACATTTTAATGTTTTATTTTAAAATGTTTCTATTATACACAATCATGTATATTACAAGTAGACATCTATTCTCAACACTTATCTTTTCCAGACAGATAGCATACTTTTTGGAAGAAATTTTATATTATATTAGTCTTTGTTCATTTACAGCTTTCACAGAAAGTATAAAACAAAGCGACTTCACAAATTAAAAATAAGCCAAGCTATAAAGCCAAAGAAATGTAAATAACATATAATTTCATGAGATTGATAATGTTGCTTTGGCAGCCCTAAATCACAATCTGTAACATGAACATGGTATTGATGACAACATGAACTCTTTTAATTTAAACATTCCTTCATTAAGGAGAGCCTGATGACACAGTCTCATCCTTCCGCCAGTTTCCTTACTCAAACTCCTGCAAAATCTCTGCAAGTACAAACTTATGTATTGTAGAGGAAATACATCTGCTGCATATTGAGTACATCTTTACATTTTTCTCATTGACTAGAAAAAGAATTTCATTAATCTATGATGCCTCTGATTATTAAATACCTAATTATTTTATTTTTATTTTATTTATTATTTATTTTATTTATTTTAGATGGAGTCTTGCTCTGTCACCCAGGCTGGAGTGCAGTAGCGTGATCTCGGCTCACTGCAACCTCTGTCTCCCAGGTTGAAGCAATTCTCCTGCCTCAGCCCCCCAAGTAGCTGGGATTACAGGCTTGTGCCACCACACCCGGCTAATTTTCGTATTTTTAGTAGAGACCGGATTTCACCACGTTGGCCAGGCTGGTCTCAAACTCCTGACCTCAGGTTCTGCCCACCTCGGCCCCTCAAAGTGCTGGGATTACAGGTATGAGCCATCACACCCAGCCTACATAATTATTTTGTATACCACTAAGAAGGAAAAGTTGGCCGAGCGCAGTGACTCACGCCTGTAATCCCAACACCTTGGGAGGCCGTGGCGGGTGGATCACCTGAGGTCAGGAGTTCAATACCAGTCTGGCCAACATGATGAAACCCCGTCTCCACTAAAAATACAAAAAATTAGCTGGGCGTGGTGGCGGGCGCCTGTAATTCAAGCTACTCAGGAGGCTGAGGCAGGAGAATCGCTTGAACCCAGGAGGCAGAGGTTGCAGTGAGCCGAGATTGTGCCATTGCACTCCAGCCTGGGCAACAAGAGCATAACTCCATCTCAAAAATAAATAAATTTAGGCCGGGCGCGGTGGCTCAAGCCTGTAATCCTAGCACTTTGGGAGGCCGAGACGGGTGGATCACGAGGTCAGGAGATCGAGACCATCCTGGCTAACACCATGAAACCCCATCTCTACTAAAAAATACTAAAAAAAACTAGCAGGGCGAGGTGGCAGGCGCCTGTGGTCCCAGCTACTCCGGAGGCTGAGGCAGGAGAATGGCGTAAACCCGGGAGGGGGAGCTTGCAGTGAGCTGAGATCCGGCCACTGCACTCCAGCGGGCGACAGAGCGAGACTCTGTCTCAAAATAAATAAATAAATAAATAAGTAAATAAATAAATAAATAAGTTTAATTTAATTTAATTAAAAATAAAGAAAAATACTTCTAATTAAACTACGACACAATGCTAAGGTATCCTCAGTTGTAAGTGCATCATAATTTTGGAGATACTAAACAAGTCTATCTTATGATGAATGAATACAATAGTGCTGCTTAGTACCATGACAATATTTAATATAAACCCAAAATTTGGCTCCAAAATCACTGGGTAACACGTTAAAATACAGAATATATTTATAATGAATTTCTTTAAATTATCAGTGACCTGAAAACAACATTTAAAAGACATTTCTAGGGAACTTGTGAAACCTAAAAACATATACATGCATTCCTGGTATTCCACCAACACTACTTTGAGAAACACTGACTTAGGCTTCATGTCTAAACCACAGTAACATCACTGAGACATCAGAAATGTCGTAGAAATTGACAAGATCACAGCAAGGAAGCATTCTCAATTCTTAAAAGAGAACAAAGACCCTACACCTAAGAGAAATTATTTTAACATTTTGTTTACCAAATGCCACTTGTGTATGGTAGAATGACACCTTAGAAAAAAAGGCGAACCAAAAATTTTCAACTCTGCCTTTTTGGAAACTAAGGGTGTTCACTTTCAGTAATTAACTGCTACATTCCAACACTATTTTAGCGTTTTGTATACATTACCCCAATGTGATATTATCCACATCTTCACAGTACATCTATAATTTTAATGCATCTCCCTTTTTGGTGTAAACATTTTCCACTCAGTATGTGTTCCAAAAATATCCATATAAACTCTGCCATTCTATCATCTCCTTAAGTTGCAACCTTACCTGAATTCGACATTTTTCTTTCCCAACAATTACACAACTCAACATCTATTATAGATAAGAAAACATACATGAGAATAAAAGAATAAATATTAAATTCATACATTATCATTTTACCAATAAATAACTACTCTTCTCATTTGGGTATATAGCCTTTGAGAAGTTTTAATGCATATAAAGCTTGATACTTCTCAAAAATGTGATATACTGTGTATACAGTCATGTAACCACCTTCCCTATTTAAGATTATATGCTGCATATTTTCCATGTAAATAAATGTAGATGTCAATCAATATTTTCAATGGCTGTAGAATATTTAAATATGCAGATATATCTTAATTTTATGGGTAAAAAGTCGATAAAATCATCCATAGAGAACTAATAACATTCTCGGAGTGTGCAGCAGAGTTTATGCAGAGATAATTTAGATATGTTTTCTTCATAAAAAGTGTGGCATGTGATTTTACAGCCTACTTTTCCCACTTAAGATTATATGCTGATGTTCTCTCTTATTTGTGGAAGATAAAAATTCAAACAATTGAACTCATAAGAGAGGAGAATGATGGTTACCAAAGACTGAGGGGAAGTGGGAAGTGGGGATGCTTAATGGGTACAAAAAATGGATAGACTACAGAATGGGAGGAAATTTTTGAAGTCTACTCATCTGATAATGGTCTAATATCCAAAATCTACAAGGAACTTAAATAAATTTACAAGTAAAAAACAGCCCCATCAAAAAGTGGGCAAAGTATATGAACAGTCACTTCTCAAAAGAAGATATTTATGTGGCCAAGAAACATGAAAAAAGGCTCAACACCACTGATCATTAGAGAAATGCAAATCAAAACCACAGTGAGATACCACCTCACAGTAGTCAGAATGGCTACTATTAAAAAGTCAAGAAACAACAGATTCTGGTGAGGCTGTGGAGAAATAGGAACACTTTTACACTGTTGGTGAGAATGTAAATCAGTTCAACCATTGTGGAAGACAGTGTGGTGATTCCTCAAGGATCTAGAACCAGAAATACCTTTTGACCTAGCAATCCCATTACTGGGTACATACCCAAACGATTATAAATCATTCTACTATAAGGACACATGCATGCGTATGTTTATTGCAGCACTGTTTACAATAGCAAAGACATGGAACCAACCCAAATGCCCATCAATGATAGACTGGATAAAGAAAATGTGGTACATATACACCATGGAATACTATACAGCCCTAAAAAGTAATGAGAGCATGTCATTTGCAGGGACATGGATGAAGTTGGAAGCCATTATCCTCAGCAAACTAACACAGGAACAAAAAACCAAACACCACATGTTCTCACTCATAAGTGGGAGCTGAACAATGAGAACACATGGACACAGGGAGGGGAACAACACATGCCAGAGCCTGTTGGGGGGTAGGGGACAAGGAGAAGGAACTTAGATGACAGGTTAATAGGTGCAGCAAATCACCATGGCACACGTACACCTATGTAACAAACCTGCACGTTCTGCACATGTATCCTGGAACTTAATGTAAAATAAAAATTAAAAATAAATAAATAAAACTAAATGGTTAGAAATAATGAATAAGATCTCATATTCGATAGCTCAACAGGGTGACTATAGTCAATAATAATTTAATTGTACATTGTAAAATAGCTAAAAGAGTATAACTGGATTGTTTGTAACACAAAGGATAAATGCTTGAGATGATCGATACCCCATTAACTCTGATGTGATTATGACACATTGCATACCTGTATCAAAATATCTCATGTAACCCATAAATATATACACCTATTATGTACCCACAAAAATTAAAAATTATTTTTTTTAAAAAAACTATATGCTGAATTTCTAATGTAGGTAAATGTAGATGTCCATCAACATTTTCAATAGTTGCATAATATTTAAATGGGTAGACATACATTAATTTATTTAGCTAACTGCCTATCTTGAGATACTTGGGTGATTTACAATTTTTCACCCTTCCAAACAGTTTGAAGATGCACAGCTTCCTACAAGCCAATTATGTGATTATTTCCTAAAGATACATTTCTACAAGTGGAATTACAGGGTCAAAGGATGTGCATATATTCCAATGGACCTTGCACCAGTGTATACTCCCACCAGCAATTTGAGAGTGCTCCTCCCCCGACACCCTCACCCTCACTGAGGCGTGGGAGCGAGGTAGATTTTCTATGTGTATCCCAACAACACTCTCTATGGTTCCATAAAGGCCCCACCTTAACTAACCTTATAAAGGAAATCTGATACAAGCACTAAAACTTATTCTTTCTTATTATTCCAAAGTTGTAACTATTTACTTACATGAATACCAGAACTGGCCAAGAGGACATTTTTCTGTCAAATACCCCAAGGACCCTAAAATAAAATTGGTCCTCTTTGTATGTCTCCAGAATACATCTCAGCACTTTTTGGTTCAAAAGGTCTCTCATTTCCATCCTCTCTTTACCATTCCCATGGCCACCAGTAAAACTTCACACCTTTATTATCTCATGCCTGGACTAACTTGTGGTAGCTTCCTGTTTTTTCCAATCTCCAGTCACCACTCCTATCCCACCCCAGCTTGGACTCCTGCCGCACATAAATCTACTATATCGTTTTCCTTTCATCTTGTCATTCCTCTGGTCACAAAAGGCCTTGATGTCTCCCAGGAGTGGATGCAGTAATATTCACACACCCCAGTTTAGCAGTTAGGGGTGCTCCATGAACAGGACTCACCTTTACCGCCTGACTCTCTCTCTCGTCACTACCCTCCCTACACTTTTCATTCCAGCAGGCCAGCACTTCTCTCTGGAGAAGGATTCCCATGTCCATGCCTTTCTTTTCATCCCTCCTCCTGTCTTGAGTGCGCTTCTGACTTTTTGTATCCTGTCCTTCAAACCCAGCTTACTTAAGAGCTCTCCTCTGTAAAACTTTCCTTGAGCACTGTTGCCTGCAGCTGTTTCTGCTGCCTCTAAGCACTGATGGTCTCCTGGGTTTGTTAATATCTCTTTGTTTTAGTTTCCATATATCTTACCTTTCCAAACAGATCATAAACTGAAGGACAAGGACAATGTCTTTTTTTTCTGCTGCTTAAAACACAACTTTATTGATGGAACACAAGTCTTAGATTAACAAATATAAACTAATATAAAAGTGTAGCTTATTCATGATGTATAACTAATTCATTGTCAGTTTAGGTAGAGGAAAGAGTAAAAATACCTCAATCTAGGTAATAAGATCAAATCAATAAATTCTTTCTGTGTACAAGTACTAATATTCTATTTGGCATCCTTAAAATGGTTCATCCTCAACCCAACCATTAAAACCAACATCAGTCACTGTTATGATATATGATAGTCATTATTCCAAAATAGCAGCTGAAAAGATCTCTTTACCATATATTCACAATGAAAAACAAAGAATTTACAAAACACATTGTACCAAGTGCAAATACCTCAATACTCTTTGGGACAGACTCCAAATTAGAGTTTGGTTAATACTTTCAGGACTTTTACTTTCACCACCAGATCATTGTGATTTGCTAGTGCTTTGATTTTCTTAACACAAACTCCAGACTCTTTGAATAAGAAAAAAAGTGAACTTCTGCTGAATTCTTTCCTGGATGATGCAAGCCCTTCATTTTTTATGTTGTCATTTATATTCTCAAATAGGGTAAGGATATTAAGAAGAATCTCTCTATCCCATTCTTTATTAAAGAGGGAAATCAATTCTGATGGTACTTTACAACTGACCAGCTCTCTTGTCATGGCTGGATTTTCAGTAAAGTTTATAATTAGTTTCATAGTCTGTATCTTGGTGAAGTGGTTTCCTAGGAATAACAAAGCAAAAAAGTCTGGAAAAGAATAGGAAAGCAAATGTTGGTAATGATTAGTCACAGTCATGTTGGTTAACAGTCTTAACCCAGCCATCTGCACAGCTGAGTCCAAGCGACAGACCATGGTGTCATCACACACTTGACTGATGTACGTCTTAATCTTACCCTGATTTTCTGCGTTCACACTCAAGTTATTAAGGGCATTGTAAGTCTTTTCTCTAATTATGGGGTCTTTCGTTTTTATCAGTTTTGCAATAATTGGGACACCACCCAATTCACGTATGGCATTCTGGTTAAATGAATATGCTGCATTGTTACCCAGAGTGACCAAGGCTACTTCTTGAATAAAAGGATCATTTGTTCGCTCCAGTATGTTGAGGACCTTTTGAAGATCGGGAGCACTCAGAATATCATCAATTTTATAAGGAAAGTTGAACTTGCCTCTGCGGACAGGCCATGTTGTAGCTGGAGCCCTGGTGCTCTTACTTCGGGCCTTTCCCTTGGATTTTCCACTTGCCCTGCCGCCAGCCCTAGATCCACTCCTGGTGGGGTGGCAGCCTCCACCCCTGCCTCCTGGGCAGGGTAAACTCGGTGCAAGGGTCCTGTTCCCAGAGATGGTACCCACCCTAGCCCCTTTGCCTGCCTTTGCACTTGCCTGTTCCTTCAGCGTGTTGAAAAGGGCCTTGGCCTTGGCCTCTAGGCCACCTCCACTGTGGGATCCTGAATGGGCCTTCTCTTTTACACCTAGACAATCCTCGAGTCCCAAACTCACCTCAGGCTTGACCTTTGAATCACCCTGAAGTTTGGCCCCAGACCCTGCCCCAACGTTAGTTTTAGCTCCTTTCACAGTCTCAACCCCAGTCTCTGAGGTGTCCGTAGACTCCTCGTCTTCATCCCAGATTTTCTCGTTCTCGTCTCTTCCCCAGGCCAGTCTGTATACACAGTAGCAGGCACCAGCTCCGATAACCACACCAGCGGCCACGCAGCCAGCTTCCCGAGTGCGGCCCATGGTATAGCTGGGACAAATCTCTTAACCGGAGCACAGAACACGCTCGCTCTGGCCCAGAGAAGCGCGAACACGTCGCGGGCGGAGTCTGCAGCTACTTTTGGCCGGCTCTGAGGCAGCTTGACCTAGGAATAAAGGATGCAGTTCAGATTTCAGGCTCCTCCTCCTTTTGTGTCTTTGCACGCAAACAGACTGAAACAACGACAAAACAAACAAACGTACAAAAATACAGATATATTGGCAAACTCGGGGCTTAATATCTAGACCACTGATTCCTTTCTTCCATCCGGAAGCTAAGTTTGGAAATTTTCCCCACTTCAAGACTCTCCAACCTCACGTTCCACCACCTCGCCCCAGAATGTTAAAGTTCCCTGCCATCCTGCCCTTCAGATGTCCTGGGAACAGTGGCGCCCCCACATGCACCCACAGAGGTCCAGGCAGTTTTTTACTTCTCTTTCTTGCTTCCAAGGGCACTGCTCCGTGCAAACCTGCAGACAAGGACGCGAGGAGGGGTGCTGAGAGCTAGGGGGACATACAGATATCACCCGGGACGGGACATACATCCCTCTTCTGAATTCCCAGCCCTTTACAACTGCCTTGCCCGATGTTTCCCGCCTTCTGTTGCCCTCCACTCCTCACAGAGGTGCAGCTTTGGAATTCATTGTCTCCGTCCCTCTTCCTCCTTCGATGATTCCTCTAACCCTCCATTCCACCTCCACCCCTACTCTTATCATTGGCATCCTCCGAAGATGTCGCCACACATTTTCATTGTTAACATTTTCCTTGTATCAAAATGAAGTGAGAATATCTAAAAGCCGGACTGGCGTGAAATGCATAAAGGTCTCCAACTCTGTCCTTGCCTCCGCCAACTCCTCCATCTCAAAGGTACCAGGACACCCCCACTCACCACCCCCCTCCCCGTGTCATTATACCAACTACCTCTGCTCGGGAGCAATTTCTTACCTCCCTTACCTCGGTTTCTGCTTCCACTAAACCTTCAAGACTGACAAACTTCAGAAGTGAGTGCTTGGTCGACGGACCAACACCAAGGACACTGTACCTCAAACAGTAATTTGGAGTAACATCCTCCCAACCCCTGGACTCTCTTGGCGCCCACCCCTTCTCAGCTATTTGCTTCCCCTGTCTTGTACCTGCAGAGCAATTTATTTTGCAAGATCCGAAATGGTGTAGGTAAGAAGGGAAGAAGGGAGATGTGGAGGGGATCCACGGGCCCACTCGAGTTGCAGTCGCCACCATGCTCCACCCCCAAATAATGCCATCACCCTTATTATGACCTACTTGGTTCTTGACAACTTTGCGTTTCTTCCTGCTCCAAAGGTTGGACTGGCCTCCGGCCCCAAGATCTGCAGACACAAGCAACAAGGCAGAAACTGATGGCTCAGCGGACAGAAAAGCACTTCGGAGAGTTCCAACATCCGCTTTTCCTAATTCAGCGTCCTGGCTGTCAACGGAGTTTACCTTTTTGTCTGTCACCCTACCCTCACTTTTCTGGACTCCGCTGACACCAGCCCTCCCGCTACGCAGTGTTCCCCCACCCCCGGTCCCCGCCTCCGGCCCTCCCTCCCGCAGCCCCAGCGGTCGGCCATTTTCCCAGCAAAAACCACACCCCTTTCAAACCACTGGAAGCGGGGCGGGGCGAGAGGGGGGATATGGAAAATCCGAGGAGAAAAACAAAACCAACCGATCTCTTCTATCCCCCTCCCCAACGCACCCTACCCGCAATGACAAGCACTTTTCCTGCAGGCACTGTTACATCCTTTTTTCCTAAAGAAAAAAAAAATGGCAGGAAGATTGCTTGAGAGTCGGTAAAGGGCCCAAGTCAAGGCAAGGACCTCAGTCATCCCAGTCCTTCCGGGGGCCGCGGGACAGCCCCAGCTTTACACTGACCTGCAGGGATTCCAGGCAGACTATTCCTTTGTTCCCAAATGGCCCAGCGCCCTACTGAAAGAAAAGGGGAATGACTGTCAGACAGACGCACAGCCCCAAGATTCTGGCTTGGTAGATGGACCAGCACACAGGATATGAATCCGAATATCTGCCCTCCCTGATTCAAGGCCCTGAATGTTAGAGATCCCACCACGCCCGAGTCTGGGGTCGCCCCTGGAATCCGGCCCCAAGGTCCACCATTTTTGTTCTAGTAAGGGACAGGAATACTGCAAGGGTTTGGAGAAAGCGAACTGCTCCCCCTTCGGCCTCCACCCTTCACTGCCCGCGCCGCAGGGATCCCCTGGCAACGCCCATCCACACACAAACCTGCTGGGATCCAGGCAGTAACCTCGTCCTCCTTCCCCCAGGCCACAGGCCCTCTCGCCCTCTGGGCGATAGGGAGAGTGCAACCGGACCAAACGAAGACTAGGATTAGAAGGACGTCTGCACGCGTCGGCTCCAGCTCACGTGAGGGCCACGTCAACCGTGAGATCAGGACCCCAATTACCACTCCCATCAGCAGTGCCGCAGAAGCCGGCCCTCCCCTTCCTTCCCTGACACATCAGGTCCTGCCACTCATTTTCCTCTTTGCCAATCCCGGAGACCAGAAGTAGCTTCCCTTTGTGGTTGGAATTTGCCTTGCTTTGGCACAGGGAGAGGCTGTATCTGCTCCCGTGTCCGTTGGCCTTTTCTTTCTCTTCGAGGAATAATTTTTTATCTTCTCTAGTCCCAGTCCAACTGTCTCTCTCTATACCTCCCCCCACCACCAGTCATGAATGTCCAATATTTCTTCTGCACCCCTGTAAAATGTGGAGCAAGGTGTTGGAAAAGGAGACAGATCGTGGGAGTGTCTTATTTAAACTTTTCTGCTCATTTGTTTTTAAATCAGTAATGCATTACTTTTATATTGAGAAAATAAAAGGATGCTATTTTCTTTTGAGTGGAGAGTTTAAACGAGAGAGAAAACCCAACAGGCCTCATTAATTTCGTTATTTTATTTGTAACAGAAGGAAAATATTTTTACTGGTTACAGCCAAATAGTAGGTTTTAAAACAAAATAACTCATTTTTAAAATTGAAAAGCGGGCTGAGGTGGGTGGACTGCTGGAGCCCAGGAGTTTAAGGCTGCAGTGAGCTATGATCTCACCACTGCACTCCAGCCTGGGTGACAGAGAGCAAGCCTCTATCTCTTAAGAAAAAAAAATGGGGTTTTTTACATGATCTATGAATTAGTCCACAAAGAGACAACCAGTTGTCTAATCTTGGCGGTTTTACGCAAATGATTCCTTACTTTTTCAATTTTTGAATCAACTTGCAATTTGATAAGATAAAAGCAACACCACCCTGTCTTATTTAATTAAAGTATGTATTTAACATCCCAAAGTCTTGACCAACTGTTATATGAACCTATGGTGATTTGATGGCTACTCTGATCACCTACCTTTGAATTGAATTCCAGTCTACCAAGGCTGAGGCACCTGAGGGTGTGAGGGATGCAGAGACGTTCTAATCCTCCCTGCCCTGTCAACAGCGGAAGAAGGTGCTGCCCTCCCACCCTTCCACATTCCATAGCCTCTCATCCCCTGTATTCAGGCACTGGTCTGTTTTTCACTCCAAAAATATATATAGATGAGTGACCAAGGTGGTAAATGCCACGTTTACTCAGGTGACCAATCAGAGTAAAGACCTCTGGCTCCTTCCCTTCCTTCCTCAAATTCCCACAGAGGTAACTCAGCAATACATGGAAGGACTTACTGTTCCTACCTACCCCTCTTGCCGTTATTCATGGTGCCTGAGTAGTTGCTCCTAATACTGTGTGCTGCCACCACCTGACCAGAGAGGTGCAGCCCGCTGGGCTTCTTGGCCTCTGGCTTCCTTAAAAAGAGAACCTAATCTTGTTGCAGAGTTACTGCCTGCCAGTTCATATCCACCTTGGTGCCCGCTCAGCCAAATGTGTGACCAAGGAACAATCCCCACGGATTAACCCAGAGTAGGCATTCTCACACGGACAACCTTGTGGACCACCTGCGATTGTGTGCATACCTATATTCATTTTCGTGGAGAAAGGAGCCATAGCTTTCATCGGATTCTCACAGGCATGTATGACTTTTAAAAAGTAAGAACTACTAATACTTTCCTGAAAAAAAAGCTATATATCCCCTCAACAGAAAATCTACTCCTGCCCAGCACTGTGGGATACTGAAGCTGGCGGATCACTTGAGGTCAGGAGTTCAAGGCCTGGCCAACATGGTAAAACCTTGTCTTTACTAAAAATACAAAAATTAGCCGGGAGTGGTGGCACGCACCTGTAGTACCAGCTACTTGAGAGGCCGAGGCAGGAGAATTGCTTGAACCCAGGAGGCAGAGGTTGCAGTGAGTTGAAATTGTGCCACTGCACTCCAGCCTGGGCAACGAGCAAGACTCTATCTCAAAAAAAAAAAAAGAAAAGAAAAAGAAAGATAGTCTATTCCTCTCACCTCTTCTCTGTCTCTAGTTATATACTTATTTTTTTTAAGTGCAGAAATCTGTAAAGTAGAATGCAAAACTGCCCTGCAATGCCTAGTCTACCGCCAAGCTCTTTCAATGATATTCACCTTTCTTCCTGCAAATATACAGTATATGTATGTGGATGTGTCAAGGTCCAAGTTGAACAATATACAAAACAAAACAATTGACATTTACTGCAGTACTTGCAATAAATCTGCACTTTAATTACAGAATTTCTATCTTTAAAAATGGAGTCTTTCTATCCATGCCAACTTTTGAGATTTTCAATAAATGTTATGTTTCTTTATATTCATTTCTTATTATATTTGTGTTTTGTTTATACAAATGACATTCCCATTATGATTGCACGTTCTACCTGGTTATTGTTTGTCTCAGGTAAAGTAATTAATTATGATATATTTATCTTTAGTGACCATTCTTATTATTTCTAATAGTTTTTTCACTGATACTTTTGGTTTTTCTAGGTATGCATGCATAATATCTGCAAATGATGTTTTTCATTTCTTCTTTACAAGTATTTATATTCCGTATTCTTTCATTTTCTGCATGTATTCCATTGACCAGAACCTCCAGAATTAGCTTGAATGATAATGGTGATTGAGGGCCTCCGGATCTTATCCTTGAAGTAAATGGGAGTGCCCTTAATATTCCATTGTTTAATGTAACCTGACATTTGCTGTTTGTTTTTCATGTGTTCTTCATCTGTGTATGGATGATTTGGGGGGATGCCTAAAGCTGCACTTTTATAACCCTTTATATAAGACTGAGGAAAATTAAATTGTCCACATCATAATACTGGGAAGGAAAGGAAGTAGGGAGAGTGGCCACAAGTGCTGAGCTTATTGGGTATGTATTAGTAAGCAAAAACAACACAGACTCTTCTCTCATGGTGGAAATAAGACCTTAAAAGAATAAGCGCGCGCACACACACACACACACACACACACACACAGAGAGAAAGAGAGAGAGAGAGAGAGAAATACTGTAAAGGAAAAAACCTCTGTTAATGTAGTTTTTTAAAAAGTGGCATAGTCTGAGAATCAGGGAAAGTTTCCTTACTGCGGCAGAGAATGAAGTTTTCAGCTGAGATGAAGGAAAGCAGGTGGTAACTAGGAAAAGAGGGGAACAGAAAATAAAAAATTTCAATTTCCCCCACCCTTCTGATAACTACTGTGATAACCAACCTACTTCAATCCTAGGAAAAATCCTATGAAAACCACTGTTAATTTTTCAGGTGACTCTTTACAGGTTTTGTTGTTGTTTCATATATATTACCAAACAATATATGTAGATACATTATGTGTGTGTGTACACATATATCTTTCTAAAATAATTTGGGATTATATTATGCATATTATCCTGCATAACTATTTTTTTCACCTGATATGTCATGTAAATCTTTTTAGCAGACACACTAATATTCTGTAGCGTGGATTTACCAGAATTTAACCAATCTCTTACTGATTGATATTTAACCTCTTCCTAATCTTTATCTACTACAAAAATGTTGCAGTGAAGACTTTTGTATACATATATTTTGACAACTATTGTATTATTTCCTCAAGATAAATTCCTAGAAGTAAAATACTTGTGTCAAAATGGGTGCTCATTTTAAATTTTACCCATGCTGCCAACTTTCATCTCTTAAATTTATAAATATATATATCGATAGATAGATAGATGTGCATTCTATGTTGTGCTCCAAATAATTTATTTAATTATAAGTGAGATTAAACATCTTCTTAGAGGTTTGTTAAGCATCTGTATTTATCTTTCTGTGTACTGTCTTTCCTCATTTTTTAACTAGGTTGTTCATCTTTTTCTTACTAATACATAAGAACTTTCTGCAAATTAAGCAAATGAGTCTTTTGACTTTCATAAGTGTTATAAATATTTTCCTGATTTATAATTTTTTTGGACTTCTACTATATAGAATTTTTCATCTCTACAGTATAAAATTTACCAACTTTTTTCTTTACATTTTTGAGGTTTGTGTCCTGCTTAGGGAGATCTGTGTTTTCTCCTAATTTTTACGTTTCCTTTTATATTTAAATTTTTGATCCATATGGAATTATTTTCTTCCAAATGGCTAGTAAATTGTCCTAATGCTAATTATCAGATAATCCCCTCTTTAGCTCACTGATTTAAAGTGCCATCTTTACCATAATTATCATAATCTAAACATCCACATATGTTTGTATCTAGTTCTTTATTCTTTATTATATTCTTTTAATCGGTTATCTTTTCTTTCTTCTTAAATAACAAACTGTTTTAACTATAGTGTCTTCATAATATGTTTCAATATCTGAAGGGTAAGGTCTCTCATAACTCATCTTTTTTATCATTCCCTGCCTATTCACATGTATTTATTTACTGACTAAAATCTGTTATTTTGTTACAGTCCCCCTAAAAACTACCGTTTTTAATTTCAATTTGCATTGCATATAATTTATAAGTTAACTGAGGGATAATTGGCATCTTTACAGGAATATCTTTCCATTCAACAATCCAGTTTTTCTACTTATTTGTCTTTATTTTTCTCAGCAGGGTTTCTAAAGTTTTTCAATAAAAATAACTCCTAGAACATTGCCTGGCACACTGTAGGTTATCAATCAATATTTACTGAATGAATGGATATGTCTTACAAGTTTTTTGTTAAGTTTATTCAAAAGTAGCTTATCTTTTCCCATGTTTATTGTCATTTGGATTTTTTTCTTTTTTTACATTTTTGTTTGTTGTTTTTGTATATGAAAGTGATCAGTTTTTAATCTATTGATTTCATAATCAGCCTTTTAATGGAGTTCCAAAGGTTTCAAGTAGTCTTTAGTTGATTCTCTTAGATTTGCTTCATTTGTAGTAATGATAATCTTGCCTGACCCCTCCTTTCCAATATTAATACTACATTTATTTCTCTTGGCTAATTGCATTAACTAGTACTTCTAGAACAATGTTAAATAATTATGGAAATAACTGGTATTCTTGTCTTTTTCCTAATTTTAATGGAAATGCTTCTAGTGTTTATCCCTTAAACATGAAAGGCTTCTTGTTAAAAATGTATATATTTTGTCATATTTAAGAAATATCCACCTATTCTTACTTCAGTAAGTTGCATCCAGAAGTTATCCGACTTTAAGTACAATTTGACTAAGATTCTGCATCATTCCTTACATATAAGCTTTATCCTTGACTGTGCATTTTAATGGTATCAAAATAGCTGCAGTAATTCTAGGCCTCACACCAGCACCTCAGTCAGAGTCCTAGCTAGAAAAAACAATCTAAATCAGATGGTTCAAGGGACTTTAATGTAGAGACTACTTACAGAGGGAAGTGCAAGATTATGAGACCCAACAAGCAATTTTGTGGCACCCAGAGGTTAGCAATAGCAGGTAGCTATTATCCTAGGCCTAAAAGGGCAAGAGGAAGAAATAGTATTTCTGGAGCCTAGTGAGAGCTAGAGTCATGGAGGAGGGGACTTCTGGAAGAAGCTAAAATCTTGAAGGGATGTAGTCACTGCCAGTAAAACATAGTCCAAATCAGAGTGGGAGCAGTGAAGAAATACATTGTCTTCTCTCTTCTTCCCGCCAAAGCTGTGCTAGTGCATTCCATTGACCAATCCCAAGCAGAAGTCAATTACAAATGGAGCCTGGGGGATGCAGCCCCTAAGGATCAGCCTCCCAGGGCATAGAACAAGACAGAGAAGGACAGGAAATTAATAAGGATGTGTGGGAAAATAAAGACTAACCACCATGGCCTACTCCTTTCACATTCAGCATCTATTCTTGCTATTCTATTCTCCCAACAGGGAAGCAGGGACAAAAAAAAATCCCATCAGCCATTGTACTGTTACGGGATAATGCTAATTCAACCATATTCGCCCACCTGAAACCTGATTTATAACAATTGTCTCAAGTGTTTTTCATATAAACAGAGGAAAGGAAGAAAAAAATAAATTAACAAAGATGTGCATAGCTGTTACAGTCTCTCTCTGAAGCTGATCATGAGGCCAAGTTAATAATCAACCTCATTCTTCTATCACCCATTTCATATTCCCCTTACAGCAACCTGGTCAAAATTATTTCCCTGACGTAGTGACCCTAATCTTCAATTCTGTATTTATTGAGTTTCTGCACTTTCCCACTTACCAGGACTATTAGGCAAAGCAGTACTAGGAGGTGCCCCAGTAAGTATCCGTGGGCTCTGAGCATAGATCTCCCTGTTTGTATAGCAGCAACCTTATTTCCCCTTAGTAATTGGGTTCAATCCCTCTAGCCACTATAGCAGCCCCTTTCCCTGCCTGTCAGTTCAGTGGCAGGAGAGGACAAAAATGGCCAGAATATAGTCTCAGCTTTTAATGTAATGGAATCATGGCTTTATTCCCTGGTGAAAGCATTCATCCCTGCTCTACCTAAGAGTCCAAGGTTATGAAGACAGAAAACAAGAATCACATATTTCTTCAGTAGGTTAACTGGTGTAATAGTGAAAAGGGTCATTCCTTTCATGACTTCTTTATTCCTAGTCCTGTGTAACCTCACTATGGGGGGAAAAAGCACAATATATGGGTGGTTCTGTTAAAGCATCTATTGCAATTTTGTCGTACAGTACTCACAGGAACAGCTGATCCCATAACTAAGCTTCCAGTAAGTTATTTATTTTTGTGTAAGGCAAGCTGCTTCTGCATGGTAAAGTAATTAGTAAAGACTAGTGAATCTTTGGATGTGCACTTCACTTGTCATTAAATAAGTTCCTTGGTCAGAGACAACTTTGTGTAGGGTACCCTGATGATGATTAAGGCATTCTGGAAGTCCATGGAGATGGTGATGACAGGATCATTGTCAGCAAAGAAGGTAAACGTGTGTCTAAAATACATGTTCATTTCCATGAGGAAAAGTTTCTGTTTTTGTCATGATGAAAGGTGTCCCATGTAATAATCCTACGACCATGGGACTGACTGATACCCCTAAGGAATGGTGTCTTACAGAAGCTCATCATCTTCTCTGTTGTCAGGTTGGGCACTTAGTATTAGTACAAGATCAGCCTTGGTGAGTAGAAGTCCGTATTGTTGAGTCCAGGCATAGCCTCCATAATGTTGATGCTAAAATCTAGCAAAGATAACATAGACATAAAAATATGACTATTTGCACTATTCTATTATTTTGCCACAGTACTAGCTTGAATTTACTACTATTTTATTTTGGATATTTTCGTCTATAGTTCTAAGTTAGACTGACCTCTCACGTTTACTTTTTTACTTCTATTCTTCTTTGTTTGGATGTAAGTATTATGTTAGCCTTAGAGAACGAATTGGGTACATTGCTACATTTTCCTATGCTCTAGAACACTTGAAATTGTATAAGAATTATTGAATCCTTGACAGTTGTTGTGGTGGGAAGAATAATGGCTCCTCAAAGATGTCTACATATTGGAACCTGTGAATATGTTATCTCATATAGCAAAAAGGACTTTGCAGATGTGATTATGTTAAGAATATTGAGATAGGAAGATTATCTAGTACTATCTGGGTGGGCCCAGTGTAATCACAGGGTTCTTGTAAAGGAAGGAAGGAGGCAGATGAGTCAGAAAAAGATGTGACAATAGAATCAGGCAATGAAACAGTGGAATTCAGGCAGCCTCTGGAAGCTGGAAAATGCAAGGAAATAGATTCTCCCCTAGAGCATCCAGTGGTAACACAGCCCTTTAAACCCGTTTTAGTCTTCTGACCTCCAGAACTGTGTGATAATATATTTGTCTTGTTTTGAGCAATCGAGTGTGTGGTAACTTTTTATACAATTTGTTACAGCAATAGGAAACTAGTGTAACAGTTATTTTTAAAGAACAAAAGAGGAAAAAAGTATTTTCTATTTACCCAGATATTTGTAATTTCTATTGCTTCTCCATTCCCGACGTTCAAGTTTCCCTCTGGTATCATTTTCCTTTAGTCTGAAGAGCTTCCTTTAACATTTCTGGTCCAGTATGTCTACTGGCAACAAATTATGTTGGCTATCCTTCATCTGAGAATATTTTCATGTTGTCTTCATTTTTGAAGGATATTTTTGCTGGATGTAGATTTATGGGTTGGCAATTCTTTTCTTTCAATACTTTAAAGACGTTCCACTCTTTTCTGGCCTTCATTGTGATAAGAAAACCAGTCATTCAAATTATTGTTCCCCTAGAAGTAATGAGTTATTTTCCTATAACGACCTTAAAATTGTTTTCTTTTTTTTATATACCACTTTTTTATTTTTATTTTTTATTATACTTTAAGTTCTAGGGTACATGTGCACAACGTGCAGGTTTGCTGCATATGTATACATGAGCCATGTTGGTTTGCTGCACCCATTAACTCGTCATTTACATTAGATATTTCTCCTAATGCTATCGCTCTCACATCCCCTGACCCCATGACAGGCCCCGGTGTGTGATGTTCCCTGCCCTGTGTCCAAGAGTTCTCATTGTTCAATTCCCACCTATGAGTGAGAACACGTGGTGTTTGGTTTTCTGTCCTTGCGATACTTTGCTGAGAATGATGGTTTCCAGCTGCATCCATGTCCCTACAAAGGACATGAACTCATCCTTTTTATGGCTGCATAGTATTCCATGGTGTATATGTGTCACATTTTCTTTATCCAGTCTATCATTGATGGACATCTGGGTTGGTTCCAAGTCTTTGCTATTGTGAATAGTGCCGCAATAACAATACGTATACATATATCTTTAAAATACCATGATTTATAATCCTGTGGGTATATACCCAGTAATGGGATGACTGGGTCACATGGTATTTCTAATTCTAGATCCTTGAGGAATCGCCACACTGTTTTCCACAATGGTTGAACTAGTTTACAGTCCCACCAACAGTGTAAAAGTGTTCCTATTTCTCCACATCCTCTTCGGCACCTGTTGTTTCCTGATTTTTTTTAATGATTGCCATTCTAGTGGTGTGAGATGGTATCTCATTGTGGTTTTGATTTGCATTTCTCTGATGACCGGTAATGATGAGCAGTTTTTCATTTGTCTGTTGGCTGCATAAATGTCTTCTTTTGAGAAGTGTCTATTCATATACTTTGCCCACTTTTTTTTTATTATTATACTTTAAGTTCTAGGGTACATGTGCACAACATGCAGGTTTCTTACATATGTATACCTGTGCCATGTTGGTATGCTGCACCCATCAACTCGTCAGCACCCATCAACTTGTCATTTACATCAGGTATAACTCCCAATGCCATCCCTCCCACCCCCCCACCATAATAGCTCCCAGTGTGTGATGTTCCCCTTCCCGAGTCCAAGTGATCTCATTGTTCAATTCCCACCTATGAGTGAGAACATGCGGTGTTTGGTTTTCTGTTCTTGCAATAGTTTGCTGAGAATGATGGTTTCCAGCTGCATCCATGTCCCTACAAAGGACACGAACTCATCCTTTTTTATGGCTGCATAGTATTCCATGGTGTATATGTGCCACATTTTCTTAATCCAGTCTGTCACTGATGGACATTTGGGTTAATTCCAAGTCTTTGCTATTGTGAATAGTGCCACAATAAACATATGTGTGCATGTGCCTTTATAGCAGCATGACTTATAATCCTTTGGGTATATACCCAGTAATGGGATGGCTGGGTCAAATGGTATTTCTAGTTCTAGATCCTTGAGGAATCGCCACACTGTTTTCCACAATGGTTGAACTAGTTTACAGTCCCACCAACAGTGTAAAAGTGTTCCTATTTCTCCACATCCTCTTCAGCACCTGTTGTTTCCTGTTTTTTTAATGATTGCCATTCTAATTGGTGTGAGATGGTATCTCATTGTGGTTTTGATTTGCATTTCTCTGATGGCCAGTGATGATGAGCATTTTTTCATGTGTCTGTTGGCTGTATGAATGCCTTCTTTTGAGAAGTGTCTGTTCATATCTTTGCCCACTTTTTGATGGGGTTGTTTGTTTTTTTTCTTGTAAATTTGATTGAGCTCTTTATAGATTTTGGATATAAGCCCTTTGTCAGATGAGTAGATTGCAAAAATTTTCTCCCATTCTGTAGGTTGCCTGTTCACTCTGATGGCAGTTTCTTTTCCTGTGCAGAAGCTCTTTAGTTTAATTAGATCCCATTTGTCAATTTTGGCTTTTGTTGCCGTTGCTTTTGGTGTTTTAGACATGAAGTCCTTGCCCATGCCTATGTCCTGAATGATATTTCCTAGGTTTTCTTCTAGGGTTTTTATGGTTTTAGGTGTAACGTTTAAGTCTCTAATCCATCTTGAATTAATTTTCATATAAGGAGTAAGGAAAGGATCCAGTTTCAGCTTTCTACTTATGGCTAGCCAATTTTCCCAGCACCATTTATTGAATAGGGAATCCTTTCCCCGTCTCTTGTTTTTGTCAGGTTTGTCAAAGATCAGATGCCTGTAGATGTGTGGTATTATTTCTGAGGGCTCTGTTCTGTTCCATTGGTCTATATCTCTGTTTTGGTACCAGTACCATGCTGTTTTGGTTACTGTAGCCTTGTAGTATAGTTTGAAGTCAGGTAGCATGATGCCTCCAGCTTTGTTCTTTTGGCTTAGGATTGTCTTACTTTGCCCACTTTTGGATGGGTTAGTTTTATTTTTTCTTGTAAATCTGTTTAAGTTCTTTGTAGATTCTGGATATTAGCCCTTTGTCAGATGGGTAGATTGCAAAAATTTTCTCCCAGTCTGTAGGTTGGCTCTTCACTCTGATGGCAGTTTCTTTTGCTGTGCAGAAGCTCTTTAGTTTAATTAGATTCCATTTGTCTATTTTGGCTTTGGTTGCCGTTGCTTTTGGTGTTTTAGACATGAAGTCCTTGTCCATGCCTATGTCCTGAATGGTATTGCCTAGGTTTTCTTCTAGGGTTTTTATGGTGTTAGGTCTAATATTTAAGTCTTTAATCCATCTTGAATTAATTTTTGTACAAGGTGTAAGGAAAGGATTCAGTTTCAGCTTTCTACATATGGCTAGCCAGTTTTCCCAGCACCATTTGTTAAATATGGAATCCTTTCCCCATCTCTTGTTTGTGTCAGGTTTGTCAAAGATCAGATGGCTGTAGATGTGTGATATTATTTCTGAGGGCTCTGTTCTGTTCCATTGGTCTATATCTCTGTTTTGGTACCAGTACCATGCTGTTTTGGTTACTGTAGCCTTGTAGTATAGTTTGAAGTCAGGTAGCATGATGCCTCCAGCTTTGTTCTTTTGACTTAGGATTGTCTTGGCAATGCGGGCTCTTTTTAGGTTATATATGAACTTTAAAGCCGTTTTTTCCAATTCTGTGAAGAAACTCATTGGTAGCTTGATGGGGATGGCATTGAATCTGTAAGTTACCTTGGGTAGTATGGCCATTTTCACAATATTGATTCTTCCTGTCCATAAGCTTGGCATGTTCTTCCATTTGTTTGTGTCCTCTTTTATTTCATTGAGTAGTGGTTTGTAGTTCTCCTTGAAGAGGTCCTTGACATCCCTTGTAAGTTGGATTCCTAGGTATTTTATTCTCTTTGAAGCAATTGTGAATGGGAGTTCACTCATGATTTGGCTCTCTGTTTGTCTGTTATTGGTGTATAGGAATGCTTGTGATTTTTGCACATTGATTTTGTATCCTGAGACTTTGGTGAAATTGCTTATCAGCTTAAGGAGATTTTGGGCCGAGATGATGGGGTTTTCTAAATATACAATCATGTCATATGCAAACAGGGAGAATTTGACTTTCTCTTTTCCTAATTGAATACCCTTTATTTTTTTCTCCTGCCTGATTGCCCTGGCCTTAACTTCCAACACTATGTTGAATAGGAGTGGTGAGAGAGGGCATTCCTGTCTTGTGCCAGTTTTCAAATGGAATGCTTCCAGTTTTTGTCCATTCAGTATGACATTGGCTGTGGGTTTATCATAAATAGCTCTTATTATTTTAAGAAACATCCCATCAATACCTAGTTTACTGAGAGTTTTTAGCATGAAAAGCTGTTGAATTTTATCGAAGGCCTTTTCTGCATCTATTGAAATAATCATGTGGTTTTTGTCTTTGGTTCTGTTTATGTGATGGATTACATTTATTGATTTGCATGTGTTGAACTAGGCTTGCATTCCAAGGATGAAGCCCACTTGATTGTGGTGGATAAGCTTTTTGATGTGCTGCTGGATTTGGTTTGCCAGTATTTTATTGAGGATTTTTGCACTGATGTTCGTCAAGGATATTGCTCTAAAATTCTCTTTTTTGTTGTCTCTGCCAGGCTTTGGAATCATGATGATGCCAGCCTCATAAAGCCAGTTAGGGAGGATTCCCTCTTTTTCTGTTGATTGGAATAGTTTCAGAAGGAATGGTACCAGCTCCTCTTTGTACCTCTTGTAGAATTCTGCTGTGTATCCATCTGGTCCTGGACTTTTTTGAGTTGGTAAACTATTAATTATTGCCTCAATTTCAGAGCCTGTTATTGGTCTATTCAGGGATTCAACTTCTTCCTGGTTTAGTCTTGGGTGGGTGTATGTGTCCAGGAATTTATTCATTTCTTCTAGATTTTCTAGTTTATTTGCATAGAGGTGTTTATAGTATTCTCTGATGGTAGTTTGTATTTCTGTGGGATCGGTGTTGATATCTCCTTTATCATTTTTTATTGCATCTGTTTGATTCTTCTCTCTTTTCTTCTTTATTAGTCTTGCTAGCAGTCTATCAATTTTGTTGATCTTTTCAAAAAACCAGCTCCTGGATTCATTGATTTTTTTGAAGGGTTTTTGTGTCTCTATCTCCTTCAGTTCTGCTCTGATCTTAGTTATTTCTTGCCTTCTGCTAGCTTTTGAATGTGTTTGCTTTTGCTTCTCTAGTTCTTTTAATTGTGATGTTAGGGTGTCGATTTTAGACCTTTCCTGCTTCTCTTGTGGGCATTTAGTGCTATAAATTTCCTTCTACACACTGCTTTAAATGTGTCCCAGAGATCCTGGTATGTTGTGTCTTTGTTCTCACTGGTTTCAAAGAACATCTTTATTTCTGCCTTCGTTTCATTATTTACCCAGTAGTCATTCAGGAGCAGGTTGTTCAGTTTCCATGTAGTTGAGCGGTTTTGATTGAATTTCTTAGTCCTGAGTTCTAATTTGATTGCACTGTGGTCTAAGAGACAGTTTGTTGTGATTTCTGTTCTTTTACATTTCCTGAGGAGTGCTTTACTTCCAACTATGTGGTCAATTTTGGAATAAGTGTGATGTGGTGCTGAGAAGAATGTATATTCTGTTGACTTGGGGTGGAGAGTTCTGTAGATGTCTATTAGGTCCACTTGGTGCAGAGCTGAGTTCAAGTCCTGGATATCCTTGTTAACCTTCTGTCTGGTTGATCTATCTAATGTTGACAGTGGGGTGTTAAAATCTCCCATTATTATTGTGTAGGAGTCTAAATCTCTTTGTAGGTCTCTAAGGACTTGCTTTATGAATCTGGGTGCTCCTGTATTGGGTGCATATATATTTAGGATATATATAACTCTTCTTGTTGAATTGATTCCTTTACCATTATGTAATAGCCTTCTTTGTCTCTTTTGATTTTTGTTGGTTGAAAGTCTGTTTTATTAGAAACTAGGATTGCAACCCCTGCTTTTTTCTGCTTTCCATTTGCTTGGTAGATCTTCCTCCATCCCTTTATTTTGAGCCTATGTGTGTCTCTGCACATGAGATGGGTCTCCTGAATACAGCACACTGATGGGTCTTGACTATCCAATTTGCCAGTCTGTGTCTTTTAATTGGGGCATTTAGCCCATTTACATTTAAGGTTAATATTGTTATGTGTGAATTTGATCCTGTCATTAAGATGTTAGCTGGTTATTTTGCTCATTAGTTGATGCAGTTTCTTCCTAGCATTGACAGTCTTTACAATTTGGCATGTTTTTGCAGTGGCTGGTGCCAGTTGTTCCTTTCCATGTTTAGTGCTTCCTTCAGGAGCTCTTGTAAGGCAGGCCTGGTGGTGGGAAAATCTCTCAGCATTTGTTTGTCTGTAAAGAATTTTATTTCTCCTTCACTTACAAAGCTTAGTTTGGCTGGATATGAAATTTTGGGTTGAAAATTCTTTTCTTTAAGAATGTTGAATATTGGCCCCCACTCTCTTCTGGCTTGTAGAGTTCCTGCTGAGAGATCTGCTGTTAGTATGATGAGCTTCCCTTTGTGGGTAACCCAACCTTTCTCTCTAGCTTCCCTTAACATTTTTCCTTCATTTCAACCTTGGTGAATCTGACAATTATGTGTCTTGGGGTTGCTCTTCTTGAGGAGTATCTTTGTGGTGTTCTCTGTATTTCCTGAATTTGAATGTTGGCCTGCCTTGCTAGGTTGAGGAAATTCTGCTGGATGATATCCTAAAGAGTGTTTTCCAACCTGGTTCCATTCTCCCTGTCACTTTCAGGTACACCAATCAAACGTAGATTTGGTCTTTTCACGTAGACCCATATTTCTTGGAGGCTTTGTTCATTTCTATTTACTCTTTTTTATCTGAACTTCTCTTCTCACTTCATTTCATTCATTTGATCTTCAATCACTGATACCCTTTCTTCCACTTGATTGAATCGACTACTGAAGCTTGTGCACACGTCATGTAGTTTTCATGATATGGTTTTCAGCTCCATTAGGTCACTTAAGGTCTTCTCTATGCTGTTTATTCTAGTTAGCCATTAATCTAATCTTTTTTCAAGGTTTTTAGCTTAGTTGCAATGGGTTTGAACATCCTCCTTTAGCTTGGAGGATTTTGTTATTACCAACCTTCTGAAGCCTACTTTTGTCAACTCATCAAAGTCATTCTCCATCCTGCTTCATTCTGTTGCTGGCGAGGAGCTGTGATCCTTTGGAGGAGAAGAGGTGCTCTGGTTTTTAGAACTTTCAGCTTTTCTGCTCTGGTTTCTCCCCATCATTGTGATTTTTATCTACTTTGGTCTTTGATGACAGTGACCTACATTTGGGGTTTTGGTGTGGGTGTCCTTTTTGTTGATGTTGATGCTATTCCTTTCTGTTTGTTAGTTTTCCTTCTAACAGTCAGGACCCTCTGCTGCAGGTCTGTTGGAGTTTGCTGAGCTCCACTCCAGACCCTGTTTGCCTGGGAATCACCAGTGGAGGCTGCAGAATGGCAAATATTGCAGAACAGCAAATGTTGTTGCCTGAACCTTCCTCTGGAAGCTTTGTCTCAGATGGCACCTGGCTGTATGAGGTGTCAGTCGACCCCTACTGGGAGATGTCTCCCTGTTAGGCTACACGAGGGCCAAGGACCCACTTGAGGAGGCAGTCTGTCCATTCTCAGAGCTCAAACTCCATGCTGGGAGACCCACTTCTCTCTTCAGAGCTGTCACACAGGGACGTTTAAGTCTGCAGAAGTTTCTGCTGCCTTTTGTTCAGCTGTGCCCTGCCCCCAGAGGTGGAGTCTACAGAGGCAGGCAGGCTTCATTGAGCTGTGGTGGGTTCCACCCAGTTCAAGCCTCCTGACTGCTTTGTTTACCTACTCAAGCCTCAGCAAAGGCAGACGCCCCTGCCCCAATGTAGTCAATCTCAGACTGCTGTGCTAGCAGTGAGCAAGGCTCCGTGGGCATGGGACTCACTGAGCCAGGCATGGGATATAATCTCCTGGTGTGCTGTTTGCTAAGACCATTGGAAAAGTGCAGTATTAGGGCAGGAGTGTCCCGAATTTCCAGGTACCATCTGTCACGGCTTCCCTTGGCTAGGAAAGGGAAATCCCCTGACCCCTTGCACTTCCTGGGTGAGGTGATGCCCCGCCCTGCTTTGGCTCACCCTCCATGGGCTGCACCCACTGTCCAACCAGTCCCAGTGAGATAAATCAGGTACCTCAGTTGGAAATGCAGAAATCACTCGTCTTCTGTGTTGATCACACTGGGAGCTGTAGACTGGAGCTGTTCTTATTCAGCCATCTTGGAACGATCACTCCAAAATTTTTTTCTTTACTTTTCATTTTCAGCAGTTTAATAAGATGTGCCTAGAGGTCTTCTTTGAGATTGTCCCATTTGGAATTCACGAAACTTCTTGAATTTATAAATGTATGTCTTTCAACAAATCTGGAAATTTTTGACAATTATTTCCTCAAATATATTTTCTATTACAAAATGGGCAATACAAGAGGACCAGGAGCTGCCACCCCTTCCTAGAACTATCTCTCAGAGTAGGGGCATCACTCAGGTAAAAGCAGGTCCCTGGGTGCAGCTCTGGTGCAGTGGCTCAGGGATTGTTCCCAGGGGGAAAGGCAGGACATAAGGATAAAGGACTCTGTAGCTCTGCTTGAGGGTACTGACTTAACTTGGAAAAGGTAAAAACAAGCTATGACTGCAGGCATTGTTGAAAACAGTGAAGATCTTGGTAGAAAATAATCTATATTTATACATTGTATGAACATCAACACAAATTTATACATGTTGCTTTATAAAGTCAAGTAAGTATGAGAAAAAACAGAGTTATTACAAAATTCATTTATATTGTCTTATATTTACCTATGTAGTTGTTGTTGCATGTGTTGTAATTTTTTGTTGAAAGCTGGACATGTTAGATAATATATTATAGCAACCCTGAATACTGAACCACGCCCCACATCCTGGAGATTGTTGTTTGCTTGGTCATGGGTTTGTTTGTTGGCTTGGCTGAAATAACTCTGTGAAGTCTATTTCCCCCAATATGTGCAACTCTGTTGTCCCTACTCAGATATTTTTTACTTATTTTTATCTTTTAGCCTGGCTACTTAGGTTTTGACCCTAGGTTGGCATAAGCTATTTATTGGTTAAAGGTTGTGCTTAAGCCCCCTTTAGCCAATTAGATTTTTATCCTTTGCCATTGGATGTGTAGATGGCTTGGAGATGGCTCTCACAGTTCAGTGAATATACATATTTCCTTGTCCCCCCTCCACCACCTCATTCAGCCACTAGTAGCTTGGAGGATCCTTCTCTGATTGCTCCCTCAAGGGCATAGCCTGGGGCATACACACATTGTTCTAGACTTTCAAGGATGATACTGATTTTGTTTTTCATACTGGATCTCTAGGATTTGCCCCTGGGTCAGAGTAGCTTGTGGTTCAGTGTTTGCTCAGAAGTTGTGTTTAAGCCCCTGTGCCACTGGTGTTTTTGCCCTGTGTTTATAGGTCTGTGTGAGGAATTCTTGCAAGCCTGCTCCATCCTTCTCTGATTTCTCCTAAGTGAATGTAGCTTCATATAGGTACATAGCCTTCCGAACTCCCCAAATTGTATGTGATCCCAGAAGGGTTGTTATTGATGGTCTGCTTCCCTGGCTGTTCTGCCAATACATGCAACAACAGTGACATAGGTAAATATAAAAGACAATATAAATGAATTTTGTTATAATTCTGTCTTTTCTCCTATCTAACTTAAAAGACTTTATAAAGCTATATGCATATAGCTATAAAGACACATGCACAAGTATGTTTATTGCGGCACTATTCACAATAGCAAAGACTTGGAATCAACCCAAATGTCCATCAGTGACAGACTGGATTAAGAAAATGTGGCACATATACACCATGGAATACTATGCAGCCATAAAAAAGGATGAGTGCATGTCCTTTGTAGGGACATGGATGCAGCTGGAAACCATCATTCTCAGCAAACTATCGCAAGAACAGAAAACCAAACACTCTGCATGTTCTCACTCATAGGTGGGAATTGAACAATGAGATCACTTGGACACAGGAAGGGGAACATCACACACCGGGTCCTATTGTGGGGAGGGGGGAGGGGGGAGGGATGGCATTAGGAGATATACCTAATGTAAATGACGAGTTAATGGGTGTAGCACACCAACATGGTACATGTATACATATGTAACAAACCTGCACGTTGTGCACATGTACCCTAGAACTTAAAGTAAAATTAAAAAATATATATTTAAAGGTACAATAGTAAAAAGAAAAGGATAGGAGACAACAGTAACACAAGTTTAGAAGCTGGAGTACAGATGGGCTCATTGCAATCAACTTATTAGATTTGAGATAGCTGCATCTTATCCCTAAAGTAGAAAAAGGTGAGAAGTAATCTAATTTATCTCACAGAACCCCCAAGCTCAGAGAATAGTGTTCTTTAATAAGCAAGGGTGAAAATAAGACCAAAAATAGGAGGCTTGGTTAAATGTTTCAAAAACAGTTAGACCCTCACTCTTCCACTCCAAGTACCTCAGTGACTATCCCTCCTCGACCCTGGCAGAAGACTGGAGATTATTTATTGAAGCAATGTTTGTCATTAGAGTGACTGGAAATAATCAAAATATTCATTGGAAGAGAGCTTTCTAAATAAAATTGGTACAGTCACACAAAGGGAGATTATGCAGCTGTAAAATGTGAGTAAATTATGTACTCATGTGGAAAGACTTCCGAGATATACTGTTAAGTAAAACAAGCAAATAAACAACCTAAAGAAAGCAAAGAACAGGACAGCAAGTGTGTGAATGTATGCATGTATATATACTACATTTTATCTTTCATAAAAGGGGTAAAATAAGAATATTTACATTTATGTTTCCTTACATGTGCAAGAAGAAATCCTGGAAATATGAAAGAAACTAATAACAATAGTTATCTGTTTTGGGAAAAGGGGAACTGAGTGGAAGAAGAATGTTGGTTGGAGGGAGGTTTTTCACTGCATTTTTTTTATTATTAATTTGAACCATATGAATGTATTACCTAGTGAAAAAGCAAATATATACAAAAGAACTGGAGTAACATCTGACTTCTCAACAGCAACACTGGAAGCTAAAATACAATGAAACAATGTCCTCAAAATTCTTAGAGAATTTCCAATTCAAAATTCCATCTCCAGCCAAGCTATCAATCAAGTGTTGGAGTAGAAAAATGACATTTTCAAACCTGAAAGATCTCAAAAGTGTGCTTTGCATATACACTTTCTCAGGAAGCTACTGGAAGATGTGCTCTGCCAAAAGAGAGCACAAACCAAGAAAGAGGGAGATATGAGATCCAGGAAACAGTGAGTCTAACACAATAGTGAGCAAAGAAAGTCACCAAGATTATTGTGAAAAGAGATCCCAAAATAAAAGTTGTGTTGCATGCCTAGAGTGCAACCAGTCTAGTTTAAAGCAGTTCAGAAGATTCCCAAGAGAAACTTTGTCCAGAAAATGAAATTGGTAGAATACCTAATTTATTTAAACATAATGGAAGAATATTTACATAATTGGGAGTATATTTTGGAAATAAATTGGTGATAAATACACAGAAAAAGAGAGGGGGAAGGAAATTAAATCTAGAGAAAATAAAAAGTTGTGCAGGACAGGAAAAAATAATCCTAATGTACTATGTAACTCAACTTTCAATAACAAGTACATAGTCAACATAATATTGTCAATATAACTAAACAAGAATAAAGTAATTGGGAGGGCAGGGTATAAGAAATGTAGAAATGTATGATTACAGTAAGCAGGGGTGAGTATAAAAGAAGAGCTAAACTCATCTCCCATAGTGGGAAGTCAGGGACTTAAAACTCAAAAATCAAGAAACAATATAAGTATGTTATTTTGACATAGACAGATAATACCAAAATAATCCATTAAAAGAGTAGAAATGTATTGCTTCTGGGTGTGGGAAATAGTGTTGAGATACAGGATATTGCTGTTTTTCATAGTAAGCTTTTATGTACTGAATCGTGTCCCCCAAAATGTATATATTAAAGCCCTAAACCTTTAACGTGACTGTATTCAGAGATAGAGCCTTTAAGGAAGTAATTATGGTTAAATTGGATACTAAGAATAGAGCCCTAATCTGATAGGATTGGTGTCCTTATAAGAAGAGACAAGAAAGATCTCTATCTCCATGCACACACAGAGAAAAGACCATGTGAGGACACAGCAAGAAGGTGGCCATATACAAGCCAGGAAGAGAGGCTACACCAGAAACTAACCTTGATTGCATCTTGATCTTGGAATTCTAGCCTGCATAACTATGAGAAAATAAATTTCTGTTGTTTAATCCACCCAACCTGTGGAATTTTGTTATGGAAGCTCAAGCGGACTAATACATTAGCCTTTTATGATTATACTGATGCATTGCTTAACAATGAAGATACGTTCTGAGAAATGCATTGTTAGGTGATACAGTCATTGTGTGAACATTGTAGAGTGTATTTACACAAACCTAGATGATAGAGCCTACTACATACCTGGGTTATATAGTATAAACTATTGCTCCTAGGCTATAGACCTGAACAGCATGTTACTGTACTGAATAGTGTTGGCAATTGATACACAATGGTATTTACATATCTAAACATTTAAACATAGAAAAGGTAATGTGCTGTGCTGCAACATTACAATGGCTATGACATCACTAGCTGATAGCAATTTTTCAGCTTCATTATAATCTTATGGGACCACCATCGTATATGCTGTCCATCATTGATGTTGTTATGCAGTGCATGACTATATTGGCTTTTTTAAACTATATGCATATACAGCTTTGATTTGAAAAGTAAATTTTTAAAATTCTGAAGGAAATGACCTAAACTTAGAATTTTATATCCAATAATTACCAGTCAAGGGGGTAGAATACAGGCATTTTCAGACAGGCAAAATCTCAAAGTGTTTATATACTATACACTCTTTCTCATAAACCTAGATTTATTTTGTCAAAATGAGGTCATAAATCAAGAAAGATGAAGCCACAGAATGTAGGGAAAGCAAAATCCAACATGAAAAAGAGACTAAGAAAATTCCACTGTGATGACAAGGGAGTTTCTAGGACAATAGCTGTACCTTAGGCCTGAAGAGTAATCTTCCAAAATGGAGCAGGAATACAGAACGATCCATGAACTCTAGGGGAAAAATGTATACAATGAACAACAATAACATATAATAGATGCCAATTACTATGTACCAAGTATGACTCTGAGTGTTTAATCTTTTAATCCTCATAGAAATCGTATGAGATATGCCATTTCCCATTTTAAACATGGTGAAAGTGAGACAGAGAGTGAAAGAGATCTGTTCAAGATCATGTAGCTATTAAATGACAAATTCAGGATTTGAAGCCAGGCTGTCTAGTGGCAGAGTCTATGCACTTATCTGCCTCTCCTTCTAATGTCTCAATTGTGAAAAATCCTTACATAGATATAATGTAAACACTGAATGTTGATTTAACATAATATAGTGATACAATAATATATTGGGAGAATATGGGAGAAGTGTGGTTGTGTATAGGATGGGAGGTATAAGACAACTGAATCCTTCCACTGTAGGAAGTCCTAGCTGATACATAAAATTTAAAAATCAAGAAATAAAATGGTTGATAAAAATATAAAGGCAATATCAGAAGAAATAGTTAAGACAATTGTAAGTAATCTGGAATTAAAAGTAATTTTAAAAAGAAATTGAAATTAACTTGGAAGCAGAAATCTGGGGTAGGGAAGGATGAAGGAAGGTTCTGCTGGATTTCTGCAATTGTTATGGCACCCCACAACTATGAAAAATACATTTTAAAAACCAGATTCTGAGATTGAACATAGAGTAGGACTCCAATTCTGTGTAAAGAACTGGAAACTTGAGAACCATTATGGACTGAATGGTTGTGTCCCCACAAAATTCACATGTTAAAGCCCTAACTTCCAATGTGGCTGTATTTGGAAATAGGACCTCTAAGGAAGTAATTAAGGTTAAATGAAATCAAAAGGGTGGGGTTCTGATTTTGTAGGATTCGTACCCTTATAAGAAGAGACATCAGAAAGTGTCTCTCTCTCTCCCTCTCCCCCCCCCCCCCCCCCCCCGCCTTCTCTCAACTCACCAAGGAAAGGCCACATC
>NC_045445.1:52258586-52260144 GCF_002776525.5 Piliocolobus tephrosceles
CAACTCACCAAGGAAAGGCCACATGAGGACACAGTGAGAAAGCAGCCATTGACAAGCCATGAAAAAAGCCCTTACCAGAAACTTTTGGCATTTTGATCTTGGACTTCTTAGCCTCCAGCAAATAAGTTTCTGCTGTTTGTGAGCCACCCAGTCTGTGGTATTTTGTTATAGCTGCCCAAGTAGACTAATAGAAGAATATTATGCTAAGTCACAAAAGGACAAATCATATATGGTTCCACTAAAATGAGGCACCTTCAGTAGTTACATTCATAGAAATAGAAAGTAGAATAGTGCTTTGCAGGGGCTGGGGGAGCAGTGCGGGGAGTTACTGTTTAACAGGTAAACATTTCAGTTTGGGAGATGAAAACAGTTCTGGGCGGGACGTGGTGGCTCTCGCCTATAATCCCAGCACTTTGGGAGGCCTGAGGATGGATCACCTGAGGTCAGGAGTTCGAGACCTGCCTGGCCAATATGGTGAAACCCCATCTCTATGAAAAATACAAAAAATTAGCCGGGAGTGATGGCAGGTGCCTGTAATCCCAGCTACTTGGGAGGCTGAGGCAGGAGAATTGCTTGAACCTGGGAGGCGGGGGTTGCAGTGAGCCATGATCCTGCCATGGCACTTCAGCCTGGACAATAAGAGCGAAAATCCATCTCAAAAAATAAAAGGAAACAGTTCTGGAGATGAATGGTGGTAATGGTTGCACAACAATGTGAATGTATGTAATGTCACTGAACTGTACACCTAAAAATGGTGAAGATGGTAAATGTTATGTATATTTTACTACAATTTTTAAAGAAAAAAGAAGGATGTACAAGGGTATGCATAATAATACTCATGGAAGGCTGTATTCTCGGTTTCAATTCTGCACTATTCTCTTCCAAAGCCCCACATGTACTAGGCTTCCTCAGTGTTCTGTCCTCAGTTTTTCCATCTGTACTCCTCACTGAGGCTACCTGACTTACTCTTCTGTTATCATCCATAATATGTATCTTCATCCCAGACATTTATTCTGAGCTCTAGATCCATACCTCTCAAATAAATACTGAGCTTCTCCACTTGGAAGTCCCATAGTGTCTTAGTTTGTTGTGTGTTGCTGTAAGAGAATGCCTAAGACTTAGACATTGTTAGAACGGCAATCATTAAAAAATCAGGAAACAACAGGTGCTGGAGAGGATGTGGAGAAATAGGAACACTTTTACACTCTTGGTGGGACTGTAAACTAGTTCAACCATTATGGAGAACAGTATGGCAATTCCTCAAGGATCTAGAACTAGATGTACCATATGACCCAGCCATCCCACTACTGGGTATATACCCAAAGGATTATAAATTATTCTACTACAAAGACACATGCACACGTATGTTTATTGCAGCACTATTCACAATAGCAAAGACTTGGAATCAACCCAAATGTCCATCTGTGACAGACTGGATTAAGAAAATGTGGCACATATACACCATGGAATACTATGCAGCCATAAAAAAGGATGAGTTCGTGTCCTTTGCAGGGACATGGATACAGCTGGAAACCATCATTCTTAGCAAACTATCACA
>NC_045445.1:52260544-52287704 GCF_002776525.5 Piliocolobus tephrosceles
GGGGGGAGGGGGGAGGGATTGCATTAGGGAGTTATACATGATATAAACGATGAATTGATGGGTGCTGACGAGTTGATGGGTGCAGCACACCAACATGGCACAAGTATACATATGTAACAAACCTGCACGTTATGCACATGTACCCTAGAACTTAAAGTATAATAAAAAAAATAAAAATAAAAAAAATAAAAAAGAAATAAAAAAAGAAATGTTTTATTTAACTCCCAGTTTTGAGGGCTGGGAAGTTCAAGACTGGGCAGTCACATCTGACAACTTCTTTTGAGGGCATCAAAACATGGCAAAGAAACAAAAGGGGAAACAGGTACATGCAAAAGACACCAAGCACAAGAGGCAGACTCACTTTATAACAACCAACCTTCTCACAGTAGCTAATCCAGTCCCATGAGCACAAGAACTCTCTCACTCCAAAGACACTGCATTAAAACCCTCATCAGGACAGATTCCTCATGACACAAACACCTCTTAAGGTTACCACCTCCCAACACAGTCACATTGGGAACTCATCCTCAACATGAGTTTGGATGGTGATAAACCATATTCAAATCATAGTACATAAGCACTTCAAATTCAAAGAGTTCAAATCAGGATTAATCCTCTTCCTCTCCCAAATCTTCTCCTTTATGTCCGAAAAATAAAAGGGGAAGAGAACTGTTAATATCCCTCTCCATTCATTCCTCACTCCAGATTATATACTTTCCCCTACACTAAACTGCCTCAAAGACCAATCAGTTCATGTGATTTTCAGAAATGGATCTTTTTGCCCAAGAAGAAAGACTGCATTTTCACCTTTGGAAAGTGGTCTTATATGACTCCTTATATGTGCACGACCCAGCAAAGCCACTGTAGTCAAAACTTAAACCAACCTCTGAGCCCTGAGTCTACTACTACAACAACACTAGAGTAAGAATCTGGAGACCTGAGCAGAGTCAGACTCCGAACTGACTATAAGACCACCTATCTCTCCAAAACATTTAGAAATGTTGTCCACTGCTACCCTAGCCTCATAAGTAGGCATGAGGGCTCTTAGAACTGAGCAGAAGGCCCCCCTAAGTCCCAAGTTTTGAATGGTCTTGGGTCTAGAATCTCTCTCTCCTTCTCTCTCTCTCTCCTTCTCTCTCTCTCTCTCTCTCTCTCTCTCTCAGACACACACACACACACACACACACTTATTAAAGAACACTTGAATGCCTGTGTCACATGGGATCTGGTGTAAGGCCATAGCTGTAGATAAGGAAAGGTACTAGTGCAACAGTGGTGGATATCATACAGGATCTACTCTACCTGATCGTGCAACTGCTTATGCCCTCCAGTCCTGCTTGTGCTTGATCCCATATAGAAAACTTCCATCTTGGCTGGACACAGTGGCTCATGCCTCTAATCCCAGCACTTTGGGAGGCCAAGGCAGGAGAGGCCCTCGAGCCCAGGAGTTCGAGACCAGCCTGAGCAACATAGTGGAGCCCAAGTTCTACAAAAAAATTAAAAGATTAGTGAGGTATGGTGGTGCGTGCCTATATTCCTACTACTCAGGAGGCTGAGGTAGGAGGATCACTTGAGCCAGGAGGTCAAGGCTGCAGTGAGCCATGATCATGCCACTGCACTCCAGCCTGGGTGACAGAGTGAGACCCTGTCTCAAAAAAAAGAAACAAAAAAGAAACTTCCATCTCATTGCTGGGGCTACTCAACCTTATACCTTGGTGGATCTGACAGAACTCAGCTCATAAAGCAATTCCGGCTGCATGGCCACTGGATGTCCTATAGTCAGGCATTTCATCTCTACCAGGATGTAGTAGCATGTCAGGAGCTGTTCTTAAAAGGTATATAATTTTCCATTCATATGACATCGCTTTGCTCCACAACCCTAGCTATGTTGTGATTTCCCCATAGGGGCTTCCCATAGGGCCTTTCCCATAGGGGCTTCCAAATACTCCACATGGCATCTTTTTCCAACACAGATACCTCTAATACTGAGATAGGAGATCAGCAGGACTTGTTTTCCGAGCACTGGTAATGGCTCTGCTGATCAAAAACAGGATGCAGTAAAGACACCAGGAGATGATGAAAAAAGCAACCTCTGGTTGTCCTCACTGCTCATTATTAATATTCCAACCAGTGCCATGACAGTTTACAAATGCCATGGCAATATGCCATGGCAATGACCCAGAAATTGCCTTATATGGTTCCAGGAACTTCCCACTTCTTTTCTAGAAAATTCCAAAAACCCATTCCTTCATTAGCATATAATTATGAGTGGGTATAAATATAGCTAGCCAGCAGAACTGCTGTCCTGCTCCCTCTGCTGCTCCACAATGCTACTGTTGCTATATACTGCTGCTGCTGCTGCTGCTGCTCCAGGCTGCTTTGCCTGTGGAGGAGCAACTTTGCTGTACACTGCTACTCAGGGCTCCTCTGCCTATGAGACAGCCCTGGTCTGTCTATGGAGCAGCCATTTCGCTATACACTATTGCTTTAATAAACTTGCCTTCTTTTACCATCAGCTCGCTCTTGAATTCTTTCCTGAGTGAAGGCAAGAACCCCCCTGGGCTAAGCCCCAGTTTTGGAGTTCACCTGAATCAGTACCATAAGGACTGTCTCTTGCATGCATCAAGTGGCAGAACTGCTTAAAACTGCATCCTGGACCTGCTATAGAGGCTTGTTCTGCTATAGTTCTCAAAGCTGGCACCTTTTGTGTCACCCAGTATATGGGGTGAAACAGTAATTCCAGGTGTGAAATGTGGTATTTCCAGAATCCAAAGAGGCCTACCAGGCAGTGCACTTCCAGAAAATTCTCTGTGAAGAAGGTAAAAAAATACCTTAATTTGTCCTTCCCTTTGAGAGGATATTGTGGCATTCCCCAGGCCATTCAACTCCTAAAAATTATACTTAATGTGGCCAACCCCCTAGGTCTTTGTAGGGTTCATCTCCCATTCTCCATAGTGCATGTGCCTTACTAAGGCCTCCAATGTGCTAGCCCCTTCCTACTCATTTTGGTCCAATTAGCATGATGTCACTGACATTGTGGACTAGTACTATATTCTGAAGGATGTTTGAGTGGTCCAGATCTCTTCAGACTATATTGTGACAGAGGATATAAAAGTTAGTAGAGCACTGAGGAAAAACTGTGTATGCATACTGTTATCCATTCTGTGTGAATATGGACTTTCCATTATGATACAGATAGGGAAAAAAAAACACATTTTCTAAATCAATAGCTGAAAACTAGGTACTTAAGGCCATGCTTTCTGCTGTAGTAAAGATATCATATCTGGTATGCCACTGCAATTGTCTTACTACTTGGCTGAGTTTTCAGTAGTCTAGTGTCATCTAGGCTCTGTCCACATTTTGCAGGTTAAACTGGTGAATTAAATGAAGATATGATGGAGACCACACCTCTTCATTCTCTAGGTCTCCAAAGGCGGCAATAGTTTCTGCCATCCTCCACTACACAGATGCCATATGTTTTCATTTACTATCTTGGCCAGGGAAGGTGAGGACAGTTTCAGAAGCTTCCACTTGGCCTTCTCATATACAAATAGCCCTGACTCCACAGGCCAAAGAACTACTATAGGGCTTGTACCAACTAACCAACTATGTCTATTCCAATTATACATTCAGAGATCAAAAACATAACCACTGAGTGGGTCTGTGAACTCAGTGGGCCCACTGTGAACCCTACCTAGGCCAGGATCCCCTTTAATACTTGGCTCCCATGTGCCTCCATTCTAATAAGGGGGCCAATTAAGACACTTTAGGTCTCTGGGTGTCAATATCAACTCAGAACCAGTGTCCATCTGTTCTCAAAATGTTTGAGTATTTCTCTTTCCTTGGTACACAGTTACCTGAGTAAATGGAAGGACTAGAGAAATCATTACCACACATGCGTTGTAGGGTCCTTCTTCCTGGGCACTCAGCCTTCCCTTCAAACCATGTGTTGTGGATCAAAACCTGACTTGAGACTAGAAGCTGGATAAGTAATTATGACTTTTTATTGAGGCAACCTCCCTCAAGCCTGTGACCACCTTTCATTGCTTGTGATTGTATAGAGTGCAGATTGTTGGCTGCCTATTTCCCCCAAGGACATTATGTTGTATTGACTGTCCATGTCCTATTAACTGTCTCTTAACCATCTACCCACCAGGGGTACTGTGTTCTATTAACCATCTCCATAGCTCTCTGCAAGTCAGGCCTCCCCACCTGCCACTCTGACCCTGCAGTGCATTGTGGTATTTACATCCACCTGACTTCTGACAGTTAAGTGCAGCCATCTTGCCTCTATTGTTTCAGAGGCATCATCATTTCTATCAGTGATCCTTGTTCCATAAGATGCTCTCCTACTCTGAGCCCTGGCATGCAGAAGAGATCCACTACTGAACTTCTCAGTGATGCTGATGTCCCTCTCACCAGAATATTCCTTATAGCTGTGGTAAATGGTTTGTCCTTTGGATCCTCCCGCAGAATATAATCTTCCAGAGGGTTTTCTGGCCTTACATAATAGGTTTATTATATAATTCTCACCTCTCTGAATCTTTGATCCCTTTTTCCACCATCTTCTATGGCAATTCTGGCATTTACATCTCACTTAATGTAGGCCATGGCTTTTTCCATACTTTGAGGAGCCATAGTAGTAATGAGTTCATGTCATTTCCTGTGTTTTTTTTTTTCTAGGGTATTAAATCCTGTATTCTGGGGGAGTACTTTCAAATTGATTAATTCTCTCATATTCAAGTTTATATTCCAGCCCTCCTGATCGAGCTCCTCAGAATTTGGTGTCATACTTATTCCCTCAGCACCTTCTGGTACATGCTGGCTAGGTTACGTCCTGAAACTCTTTGTTGGTGTATTCTCTTTCTTTCCTTACTACACCCAGCACATCGCCAGCTAGATTATGCTGTGGCTTAATCCTAGTTATAGGCCCAGTGGCCAGGATAGGAGGTGAGGGCAGATTCTGAGGGAAACCCAGGTTATCTTACAGGGGAAAGGATTCCATATATTGAAGCAAGATGGAGTGCCAGCCCTTAATAGGGAGGAGTAGGACACTTCTCAAGGGGCTCAGGGGAATCTGGGAATATAAGAATTTTTAGGGACATCAATCCAGATGTCCCCATCCCAAGTGTCAGAGTCCCATTCCTTCTTAACCATGGCACTGAACTCGGCATAGAAGAATTGTCTTGGTTAGAATTTTAACTTTCTTTGAAGCTTTCTTTTAACAAATCCTGAGTCTACTCCTCAGATTTCTCCACCATCTACCTGGAAAAGATGAGAACCTCTTTATATGTTATGAATAAAGCCCTCTGGCTTTCAAACATAGCTTTCAATTGTTGATTAATTTAATTCAGCTTTTTGTTATTCTTTTCTAGAGCTCAATCCACTTAGCAACAGCCACCCAATTTTCTTGCCTTCCTTATATTTAATATTTCCCATATTTCTCAAAGGTCTGATACATGGCACCAGTTAATGTGTTCCCTTTTACCTGTATGCCACCCCAGTTAACCACATTGAAAGTTTTAACAATTCCTCTGCTACCTTGTTCCAGAGGCCTATCTACTCCACCTACCACCAATGATGGGTCTTCATTGACAGCTGAGTAGCAGGTGATTCATCTCCAAAATTTCATCACAGCGTTTGCTTTCTCGAACCAACTGTTGCAGGTTGGCTTCCCAGGAAGCAGACCCAGAGACAGAGTTCAGCAGGAAGGGTTTTTACTAGGGAATGCTGTTGGGATCAACACCTGTGGAAGGGAAAAGAAGGAAGCAGGATTGGACAGAGGGAGGAGTTAAGCTGTCCCAATTTGGGGCAAGAAGGCCATATCCATCAGTAATTGGATGTGAAATACCCCCAGGTAGGGGGTGTAACCTTGGGGGAGGTGGCTTTCTTCAGCTGAGGAAATTCCTGAAGAGGGCTGACAGCTGAGAACTGTGTACTTGCCACACACCTGACAATTAAAATAATAAGCTTTTCATTCCTGAAGGGGGATCAGGGCATCAGATGGCAGAATCCACTACAAGCGTGACACCATTTTTTTACAGTAGAGTAAGTTGGTGGCTATCAAATGCTAGTATTGAGAATGGTTTCATTTTTAAAATACCTAATAAGATTTAAATTTTAAAACACTTATTGCTTTACAAATAATATTTATTTAAAATTTTAAGTTATACTTTCCAAATATGTAGACATAAATACGTGAGTCTCCATTTATACTTTTGCTCCAGGCCCCTCAAATACTATTGACCAGGGCTGCCTAGTATGAATCCATCCTTTTCCTTGTTGGTAAATTATGCATACAATTTCATTTATTATATAAATATCATAAATAGAGTTAAGTAAAAAACAAATGAGCCTGGGCGTGGTGGCTCACGCCTGTAATCCCAGCACTTTGGGAGGCCGAGGCGGGCAGATCACCTGAGATCAGGAGTTCAAGACTAGTCTGGCCAACATGGTAAAACCCCGTCTCTACTAAAAATACAAAAAAAAAAAAAATAGCCAGGTGTGGTGGCGGGCGCCTGTAATCCCAGCTACTCGGGAGGCTGAGGCAGGAGAATCGCTTGAACCCGGGAGGCAGAGGTTGCAGTGAGTCCAGACCGTGCCATTGCACTCCAGCCTGGGCGACAGAGTGAGACTCCGTCTCAAAAGAAAGGAAAAAAAAAAAATGAAATCACCCATCGGTCTAACACTCACAGAAAACTATTAACATTCTCAGAGTATGTAGCAAGATAATTTAGATATATACTTTTTCTTCATTAAAAATATGGCATGAGCTTTTACAGCTTATTTTTCCCACTTAAGATTATATGCTGAATTTCTAATGTAGGCACATGTAGATGTCCATCAACATTTTCAATAGCTGCATAATATTTAAATGTGTAGACACACATCAATTTGCTTATCCAACTACCTATCTTGAGATACTTGGGTCATTTACAATTTTTCACCCTTCCAAACAGTTTGAAGATGCACAGCTTTCCACAAGCCAATTATGTGATTATTTCCTAAAGATACATTTCTACAAGTGGAATTACAGGGTCAAAGGATGTGCATATATTCCAATGGACCTTGTACCAGTGTATACTCCCACCAGCAGTTTGAGAGTGCTCCTCCCCCAACACCCTCACCCTCACTAAGGCATGGGAGCGAGGTAGATCTTCTATGTGTATCCCAACAACACTCTCTATGGTTCCACAAAGGCCCCACCTTAACCAACCTTATAAAGGAAATCTGATACAAGCACTAAAACTTATTCTTTCTTCTAGTACACTTTCTTATTATTTCGAAGTTGTAACTGTTCACTTACATGGATACCAGAATTGGCCAAGAGGACATTTTTCTGTCAAATACCCCAAGGACCCTAAAATAAAATTGGTCCTCTCTGTATGTCTCCAGAATACATCTCAGCACTTTTTGGTTCAAAGGGCCTCTCACGTCCATACTCTCCTTACCATTCCCATGGCCACCAGTAAAACTTCACACCTTTATTATCTCATGCCTGGACTAACTTGTGGTAGCTTCCTGTTTTTCCAATCTCCAGTCACCACTCCCCTCCCCACCCCAGCTTGGATTCCTCCTGCACATAAATCTACCATATCTTTTTCCTTTCATCTTGTCATTCCTCTGGTCACAAAAAGCCTTGATGTCTCCCAGGGGTGGATGCAGTAATATTCAGACACCCCAGTTTAGCAGTTAGGGGTGCTTCACGAACAGGACTCACCTTTACCGCCTGACTCTCTCTCTCGTCACTACCCTCCCTACACTTTCCATTCCAGCAGGCCAGCACTTCTCTCTGGAGAAGGATTCCCATCTCCATGCCTTTTTTCCCATCACTCCTTCCATCTTGAGTGCCCTTCTGATCCTTTTGTATCCTTGAAGCCCAGCTTACCTAAGGGTCCCCCTCCTTTGTAAAACTTTCCCTGAGCACTGTTGCCTGCAGCAGTTTTTGCCACCTCTAAACACTGATAGGAGGCATCTGGCCGTGATTGGAAGCTCCCAGTTTTATTACTATCTTTTTGTTTCCATATATCTTGCCTTTCCAAACAGATCATAAACTCAAGGACAAGGACAATGACTTTTTTCTGCTGCTTAAAACACACAACTTTATTGATGACATAAAAATAAAGTCTTAAATGTATAAACATAAGTCCACACAAAGGACCAAAGATTACCTTACTTATGAAGAATCCGTTCAGTTTCTGCTCATGAAGCATACTAAAAATATCTCAATCCAGACAAGATAAAAATCAACACATGTATTTTTAGTACAAGCTTGAATTCATTTGGTGTTCATAAAATGGTCTGGCTATAGACCATCATAGGTAACATCAGTTTTGAAGTTATAATGCAATTTACAATGTGCATTACTTCCAGAGTGCAAAACCAAAATGTTACTCAAATTTGTTTGGGAACATACAGCAAATCAGAGTTTACTTATTAATAGCTCAACTCTCTCTTTCACCTCAGGGTCATTGCATTCTGCTGCTAAAGCTCGAAGTTTCTTGGCACATGCTTTAGGTCGTTGGAATAGGAAATAAAGGGAATTTTTACTGAATTTGTCCTGGGTAAATGCTTTTGCTCTTCTTTTAAAATGGTAATTTATATTTTCAAATAGTGAAAGAGCATTAAGAATATTCTCCTTTTTCTCTTTCTTGCTAAAAATGTTAATCAGTGATGTCGGTGCATTGGCAATGAGCAAGTCTTTTGTCATAGATGGATTTTTAGAGAAATTCAAAAGCATTCCCAAAACATGATCTTTAGTTTCTCCACTTCCCACCGTTAACAAACGAAGAAATTCTGAAATATAATTTGTAACCATATGCTGATATTCACTGGTAATAGTCAGATGCCTTATCAATCTTAGTCCAGCTAACTGCACATTTGAATTCAAGGGATAGGTGACGGTGTCTTCACATACTTTGTTTAAGTAAGTTTTAACCTTCCTATGGTTTTCAGCAGCCACTGAGATATTATTCAGTGCATTTAAAGCCTTCTGCCTAACACTGGGATAGGGATTATTGAGCAAGCTTTCAATAACTGAAATTCCACCTACATTACGAACAGCTTCGTGAGAATAAGGATAATCAGCACTGTTATATAAAGCATTATTGGCTATTTCATGAACAGAAGGATCTTCAGTCATCTCAATCATGCAAATGAGTTTTTCAAGATCTCGTGGATCCATATTAGCTTCGCGTTTACAGCGGCAAGACCAGGGCCGAGGTTTTTCCCCAGTCCTGGTTTGTTTTCTGGACTCATCTTCAACTGGGAAACTGGCCTCACTTTGGTGTGGAAACTTAGTTTCTGACCAGATCATGGCTCCATCCCATGACCCCATTCCTGCCCCAGGGACCATGGACGGATATGTACCTCTTGACTCAGATGACTTTTTGGCTTTAGCCTTAGATGCAGATTTGTCCTCATTTGTATTTTCATTACCATCACAGAACCAAGACCCTATATCAACTCCACCAGCAGCCTCAAACTTATCCTTGGTGCTGGTGTTATCCCCAGCTCCAGAATCAAAATTGGCATCTTTCCCACTCTTAGATCTGAACATATTACTGTTCTCACTCTCAGCCCAAAACAAAGACCTTAAACTGATCTCCTCAATATCGGGGCTGGACTCTCTACTTAGCTCATCTTCTCCCACATCCTTAGCCAAGGTCCAGGACTCTACACCAGCCTCTTCCCCAGCCCCAAGCCTAGACTCTACAGTGGTTGCATCTCCATCCCAGGACCAAACCTCAGCCCCAGCCTCAGCCCCAGCCTCAGCCCCAGCCCCAGCCCCAGCCTCAGCCTCAGCCCTAACCCCAGCCTCAGCCTCAGCCCTAGACTCAGCCTCAGCTCCAGCCCTAGACTCAGCCTCAGCCTCAGCCCCAGCCCCAGCCTCAGCCTCAGCCTCAGCCCCAGCCTCAGCCCCAGCCTCAGCCCCTACACAGGAGCCCATATAAGCCACCTCCTCAGAGCTAATCCAGGAGCCACTACTAGCCTTGTTCTCAGCCTCAGTCCTAGAACAAATGATGGTCTCTTCCCCAGCCTCCGATCTGGATGTAGTAGTGGCCTCATCATTATCATCAGGCTTGGACACAATATCAGCTTTCGCCTCTGTCCAGCACCAAGACCCTATAACGGCCTCAGCCCCAGGCCCAAACCAGAATCCTTCGTTGGCCTCCACCTCAACACTGACCTGGAACCTTCCACTGGCCTGGTCCTCAGATCTAGCCCAGGATCCTCCAGTGGCCTGGTCCTCAGATCCCATCCTAGACCCTCCAATGGCCTCATTCCCAGGCGTAGATCCAGCCCAGGATTCTCCACTGGCTTGGCTCCCAGCACCAGCCCAGGAGCCTCCTCCACAAGCCTGATCCTCAAATTCAGGCTTGGAACAGTCACCAGCCTGATTCCCAGGCCCAATCCAGGACCTTCCACTGACCTGATTCCCAGTGCCAGCCCAGGGCCCACCACTGGACTGGTCTGCAGGCCTAGCTCCCCCAAGGACCTGGCCACCAGCCACACCCCAGGAACCTATTCCACTGGACTGATCCTCAGACCCTGGCCTGGAGCCTCCACCAGTCTGGTCCCCAGCTCCAGGCCAGAACCCCCCTCCAATGGCCTGATCCTCAAATCCAGGTTTGGAACAACCACCAACCTGATCCACAGCCCCAGCCCCAGTCCAGGAGCTTCCACTGACCTGACTCCCAGGGCTATCCCAGGACCCAGCACTGGACTGGTTCGTGGGCCCTGGCCTAGACCCTCCAACATCCTGGCCACTAGCCCCACCCCAAGACCCTCCATTCGTCTGACTCCCAGGGCAAACACAGAACCATCCACTGGCCTGGTCCCCAGTGCCAGCCCAGGAATCTCCACTAGACTGGTCCCTAAGCCCCAGCCTAGAATCTCCAACAACCTGGTCCCCAGCATCAGCCCAGGACCCTCTGCCACTGGCCTGATCCTCAAATATAGGCTTTGGCCCACCACTAGCTGGATGCCCAGCCCCAGTCCAGGATCCTCCATTGGCCTGGTCCACAACCCCAACTAAGAATCCTCCACTGATTTGGTCCCCAGAGTTAGCCCATGACCTTCCACTGGACTGGTCTTCAGACCCCACCTTGGACCCTCCACCAGCCTGGCCACCAGCCCCAGCCCAAGACCCTTCTTCAGTGGTCTGATTTTCAAATCTGGGCTTGGACCCACCACCAGACTGATCAAGTGTCCCAGCCCAGGACCCACCACTGGACTGATCTACATGGCCCAGCTTAGACCCTCCACTGGCTTGGTCTGCAGTGTCAGCCCAAGACCTTCCACTGGACTGGTCCTCAGGCCCCAACCTTGACCCTCCACTAGCCTGGTCACCAGCCCCAGCCCAGGACCCTTCTCCACTGGCTTGATCCTCAAATCTAGGCTTGGACCCACCACCAGATTGATCACTAGTCCCAGCCCAGGACCCTCCACTGGCCTGATCCACGACACCAGCCCAGTATGAAACACTACTCATATTCCCAGCCCCAGCTCCAGCCCAAGACCCTCCACTGGCTTGGTTCTCAGCCCCAGTCCAGGACCCTCCAATGGCCTCTTCCGCAACCCAGGACACCCCACTGGCCTGTCCCCCAGGCCAGGACCCATTACTGGCCTGACCCGCAGCCCAAAGCTCTCCAATGGCCTGACTCCCAGCGAGAACCCAAGACCCCCCACTGGCCTGGTTCTCAGCCCCAGTCCAGGCCCCTCCACTGGCCTTGTCCCCAGCCCAGGTCCCCTCACTAGTCTGACCCCCAGCCCAGAGCCCTCCACTGGCCTGCTCCCCAGCTCTAGCCCAAGTCCCAATACCAACCTCATTCTCAGCCCTGGCCCCAGCCCAGGACTTAACACTGGCCTCATCACAAGCCACAGCCCAAGACCTAATAATCCCAGCCTTATCACTAACCCCACTCCAGGACCCAATACTGGCTTCATTCTCATCATCAGCCCAGGACACGCTATTTTCCCAGTCTCCATCCATGGTCTGAAATCTAAATTTGATCCACCGCTCAGCAGCAATCCAATCTTCAACACCAATCCCATTCCAGTAGTAGTCATGGATGTTAGGCTGAGTCTTTCTGCTGGCTTGAGTGCCTGACCCACCCTCACTCTCAGAAATGGGCATGGCCTCAGCCTCAGGCTTTGCATAGGCCTCATCTTCTGCTGTGGTTTCTGCCTCAGAACTGGGCATAGCCTTGTCCCTTGCCCCAGGCAAGGTCTCACCCTGGGAACCGGCCACAATCTGAGGCTGGGCAGAGTGCCTTGTGCCTGCCCCAGTCCCTGCTTTAGGCACAGTATTGGTACTGCCCTTGACCTTATTCCTGGCACCAAGCAAGGTCTCACTCTGGGAATTAGCGACAGCTTGGGGCTGGGCAGAGCCCACTGTATCTGCCCCAGCCTCTGCCTTAGGCACAGCATTGGAATTGCCCCTGACCTTATTTTTGGCCCCAGGCAAGACCTCACCCTGAGAACTGGCCACAACCTGTACCTGGACAGAGCCCATTATGCCTGCCCCAGCCTCTGCCTTTGAAATAGCATTGGAATTGCCCTTGGCCTTATTCCTGGCACCAGGCAAGGTCTCACGCTGCGAGTTGGCCACAACCTGAGGCTGGGCAGAGCCCATTGTATCTTCTCTGGCCCCTGCCTTAGACACAACATTGGAATTGCCCTTGACCTTATTCCTGGCACCAGGCAAGGTCTCACGCTGGGAGTTAGCCACAACCTGAGGCTGGGCAGAGCCCATTGTATCTTCTCTGGCCCCTGCCTTAGACACAACATTGGAATTGCCCTTGACCTTATTTCTGGCACCAGGCAAGACTTCACCCTGGGAATTGGCTACAGCCTGGGTCTGGGCAGAGCCCCTCGTATCCATCCCAGCCCCTGCCTTAGACACAGCATTCCAATTTCCCTTGACCTTATTCTTGGCACCAGGCAAGGTCTCACAATGGGCATTAGCCACAGCCTGGGACTGAACAGAGCCTGTTGCACCCATCCCAGCTTCTGCCTTAGACAGAGCATTAAGATTGGCCTTGACCTTATTTTTGGCACCAGGCAAGACCTCACCCTGAGAATTGGCCACAGCCTGGGGCTGGGCAGAGTCTGTTGTATACGGCCCAACCCCTGAATTAGGCACAGTAGTGGAATTGCCTCTGACCTTATTCTTGGCACCAGGCAAGACCTCACCCTGGGAATTGGCCACAATTTGGGGCTGGACAGAGCCTGTTGTATCTGTCCCAGCCTCTGCCTTAGACACAGCATTGGAATTACCCTTGACCTTATTCTTAGAATCAAGCAAGGCCTCACCCTTGGAACTGGCCTCAATCTGAAGCTGGGCAGTGCCTATTGCACCTGCTCCAACTTCTGCCTTAAGCACAACATTGGGATTACCCTTAACTTTATTCTTGGTACCAAGCAAGGCCTCATCCTGGAAACTGACCACTGCCTGAGGCTGGGCAGAATCTGCTGTACCTTCTCCAGCCCCCACCTTAAGCACAGCATGGGGATTGCCCTTGACTTTATTCTTGGCACCAGGCAAGGCCTCACCCTGGGGATTGGCCACAACCAGGGGCTGACCACAGGCCCTCTGGTCTGCCTTAGTCCCGGCTTTAGAAGTGGCATTAGGATTGCCCCTACCTTCAACCCTGGAATCAAGCAAGGCCTCAGCTGGGGTCTTGACCCCAGTCTGAGGTTGTGTACAGGTTTTCATGTCCATCCCAGACCCTGTCTTACACTTGGCTTTGGCTTTGCCCCTAGCCTTACCTCTAGTATTAGGTAAGGCTTCACCCTGGCTCTGGGCCATACCTTGAGCCTTCATATCCACCCCAGCTCCTTCCTTAGGCATGCTATTGGCATTGCCCTTGACCTTAATTCTGCCATCAGACAAGGCATTAGCCTGAACACTGGCCACAAGCTGAGGCTGTGTACAGGACAACATATCTGTCCCATCCCCCACCTTAGCGATAACATTGGGATTGCCTCTGCTCTTATCCCTGGCATCAGGCAAGGCCTCAACCTGGGAGTTGGCCCTCAGGTTTGCCCTGGCCCCTGCTTTAGTCATGGCATTGGGATTGCCTCTGTCCTTAACCTTGGCATCAGACATGGCCTCAGCGTGAGCGCTTGCAACAGCTTGAGGCTGAGCGGCAGCTCTCATGTCAGCTCCAGTTATTGCCTTAGATATGACATTGGTATTTCCCCTACCATCAACCCTGGCACAAGAAGTCACCTCAGCCTGCTTCTTGACCACAGTCTGAGGTTGTACACAAGCTCTCACATCTGCCTCTGCCCCCACCTTACACATGGCATTGGTGTTACTCCCGGCATCAACCTTTGCCGCAGGAATGGCCTCAGTCTGGGTTTTGGCAACAATTTGAGGCTGAGCAGAAGCCCTCGTGTCTGCCCCAGACTCTGCCCTAGACATGGTTTTGCAATTCCCCATGTCCTCAATCCCAGCACCAGGCATGTCATCACCCTTGATCTTGGTGACAGCCTGAGACTGTGCACAGGACTTCATGTCCACTCCAGCCACCTCCCTGGACATGCCATTGGGATTTCCCCTAGCATCAACTGTGGCACCAGGCCTGGCCTCAGACTGAGTCTTAGCCACACTCACAGTCTCTTCCAGAGCTCTTGTCTTGGTTTCATCCACAATTCCAGTCTTGTTCGTGGCCCCTATCTTGACCACTTCCCTGGGTACTGCCAAGGTCTCACTCTGTGTAACCATTACTCTGTTAATCTCTGTCTCTTTTTCAGCCAATATATGAGTTTCAGCTTTGGTCTGGGTCATTGCTTCTCTCTTGGCCTCTGTCTTGGCAACCAGTGCCCAAGCTTTAGCCTTGGTCTGCGTCACTGCTTCTTTCTTAACTATTTTGCCAGCCTCGGCATCAGTTTGGGTCACTGCTTCTTTCATGGCCACTTCCCTGGCTTTGGCCTTGACCTCAGTCAGAGTCACTGCCTCTGTCATGACCAGTGTTCCAGCCACCACTTTGGACTCAGATTGAGTCTCTGCCTCTGCCTCAACCATTGTTTTGGCCTGAGAGTTGGCTCTGTGTCTGGCTATAGCAGTGGCCTTGGTCTCTACTTCAGCCCCAGGCCCACCTCTTGCTCCAGTTTCTGCTCCAGTCTCAGCCTGGGGTTTAGTCTTAATCTCTGCTTCACTCATGGCCAAGGTCTGGCTCTGTACCCCAACCACACTCTCCATCTTAACTGTGGATCCATTTCTGGCAAGTGTCCTCACACTCTGGGCTCTTCCCTTGGTAAATTTGTAAATGTAGTAGCAGGTGCCAGCCCAGATCACCAGTCCTGCAGTCACCCAGCCCACTTCCTGAGTGCGGCCCATGTAATCACCCCTGCTGAAAGCACGAACAAGGTATGGTAGAGCGCACTTGGGCTGGGGTAAAGAGAGTGGTAGTTGTGGGTGTAGGCCTGTGAGGGTGCTGGTCTTCAGCCACTCAAAGGCCACTACAGCTGCCACTGGAGGTGGACCTAGAAGTGGAGGAAGGAAATGGACTAAAATTTCTCTTCTGATTTTGTTGCATCATATAGATAGATACATACAGGAACAGAAAAGGGTAGAACCATGTGCTTGGTGGAAGAGAGGATGATTAGCAGCCTCTCCATTCCTCTTATTTCATCCTGTCTCCACCTTCCCCAATGCCCAATAGTTTTCTTCCAAGGTACTTCTATACACATTTCCATGCACCAAATGAACAGTGGAAAGGATGGTAGGAGGTCTGACAATAAATGGGAGCAACCGAGAAGTCCCAGACTTTGATTTCTACTGGACCTACTCTGGTCACCTGTCTACAGGGCCCCACCCTCATACCAACCTGTAATGATCCGAGGCAGTTCCCTCCTCTCCTTTTGCTTATCTTGGCAATACACCCTAAAGTAGATATATAAATTCATGAGATCTCTGGACCTAGAGACAGACAGACAGACAGATGGAGGGACAGATGGGAGTAGAGAGTTTGTTCTTTATGGGACAGGCATATTATTAGCAAACTACCTTTCTACCCTTCTCAGTTCACCCCACTCCCCAAGACGCTGTCACACTCTTTTCCCTGTACCAGAATTAAGGTGAGGGTATGGAGTAAGTGACAGGGATGGTGGGAAAGGTGGCTGGAAAAGGAGAGGCTGAGGATCCTCATCCTCCAGACTGGTCACTGGTCCTTACTGGATGCACACTGGTCTCCACCAACCCACTCTAGAGGTCTACCCAGGCAGTCCCCACATTCTTACCAGTCTATACTGATCAGGAGCAATCTCCTCTTTGTTTCTTTGCTTCCAGTGATCTTACGCCCTGTAGCAGACATGCAGGCAGATCTATGGACAAGTAAACAAAGAGTAGGTAATGGAAACCGAGTCCCTGGTAGAACAGACAAGCATCCTGATCCCTGACCCCAATATCTGCCTCGCCAGAGCCCAGGCTCAATATACGAATGTGTACCATCTCATGGTCCCCCCATCAAGTCTTCCCTCAGTCATACTCCAGCCCACCCTTCCCCCCATATTCCTATCATTTCCTGCACTGAAATCCACAGGAGGCATGGCAGCACTGTGGCAATCCAGCACTCCACTGAGATCCTGTGAAATCTCAGCCACCTCCTATGCCCACCCTCTCTTGTCATCCCCAGAGACTATCCCCGCTTCACACCAACCTCCATCCTTCTAGATTGGTCTCCTCCTCTTTCCCTTGCTTCCAATGGTAAACAGCCCTACTGCAGGCCTGTGGGAAGACCTTGGAACAGATGGAGAAAAAGAAGAGAGTGGATGTTAAGTACTTGTGACACTTTACCATCTAAGACATAGGTCCCTGTACCTGCCTGTCTGGATTTAGAGACCCATTTGCTGGCAGGAAAAAAAAAAAAAAAAGCCTGGGGCTTCCCCAGCACTGAAATGGGAAGGATGGAAAAGGGAGGCAGGAAAAGTAAAAGGCAACAGACAGAGGCACATTATTTTATTTTATTTTATTTTTATTTTGAGACAGGGCTTCACTCTGTCACCCAGGCTGGAGTGCAGTGTCATGATCATGGTTCACCGTAGTCTTGACCTCCCAGGCTCAAAAGATCCTCCCACCTCCGCCTCCCGAATAGCAGGAACTACAGCCTGTGCCACCATGCCAAGCTAATTTTTAAATTATATGTAGAGACAAAGTCTTGCTATGTTGCCCAAGCTGGTCTTGAACACCTGAGCCCAAGCAATCCTCTTGCTTGGGCCTCTCAAAGTGCTGGGATTACAGGCAAGAGCCACTGGGCCAGACAAGGCAAATTATTTTAAAACCACCTGTAGGGTTCTAGGGATTTCCCCAAAAGCCCACCATTTCCTTCACCAAGATGGTGAGGTAGGTAGCGGGATCTGGAAAACTGGAGGATGGCAGGAGAGATGGGAGCCCCCAGATCCCATACTCTAGAACCACAGCCTACTGTTGTCCACGTCCCTTTCAACCTATCTCTAGGAGTCTCCAGCAGAAGAGAAAAGCTATAGGGGAAGCCTTTTGCTTCTACAAAATCACTATCCTTCCCCGCCAAAGGCCATCTCAAAAAAAAAAAAAAAAGGTAATATTATTTAATACAATTTATCTTTTCTCAATATTATCTGAAATGCAAATAAAACCATCTGTAGAAAAGTTTGCTGTCTTTATTGATCTTCAACATACAATTTAAAAGTCCTAAGCTTGGTAAGTAAAATGCAGTTTAGGGAAAGTCCCCAAGCTAGCACCACCCCACATCCCAATCAGACAACCGCACCTAAGTTCCTGTCGTAGAATTCATATAGAACTCCAACGGTTCAGATAGTGCCTGTACGCCCACTAACCTCCGTGATCCAGTGCAGTTTTCTCCTCTCCTTCCTTTCTCCTCGCTGCAAACAGTTCCACACCGAACTACCGTCCGACAGACAGGAGAGAGTAAAACCACTTAGCGTTGGTCTAGAGCCCAGGACATAGATCCCAATACTCGCCTTTCCGGGTTCAGGAACCTGGTTATCAAACGTCCCTCCCCACAGTCTGAGACACCACCCTTACCAACCCCACCGTCCAGTCTCTAAGGCCCACCATTTTCTCTGCAAACGCCACCGTGGCGCATCCCTTCCACTAAATTGAGCAGGAAGCGAGCGGACATGTATGGCCAGTGATCTGAGTGATGGGCATCTCAATCTCTGTATTTCCCTCTGGCGGAGACAATCTCCCCACAAATCAAAGCCCACAGTTCGCCTGCACAGATGTAGGCGGAGGCAGGGGGGGCTAGGGAGAATCAGAGGCAAAGGCTCCTCGAACTTGAGGCAGCATAGACCACCGTCCCCTCAAGCCCCGAAACCGCTGCCCGGGTCAGTGAGCTCCTGCCGGCCTGGCCACGGCACGCGGGCCCCGGGGCCCTTACCTGCTCCGCTTTCCCCGGGCCCGATGCCAACCCGCGCCGAGCGCAGGGCAGAGGGGAGCTGGTAGCCAGACGCGAGTGACGACTGCACCGAAGGCTGCGTAGCTCTGCAGCTCCGGGTCACGTGAGGACCGCGCGTCACCGCCGAGCTCGTCCTCCTCCCCACCACCCCCTACCACCCACCAAGGGCTGGCGGCCAGTCACCAGGAACTACCCCCTCCTCCACTTCGTACGCACAGACATCCCCCTTCTCCGGTCTGTGCTCGGTGCCCCAGTGCGCACGCCGTTGTCACTCATCTCAGTCCTCTCCAATCTGAGGGCCCACAAGTGGCATCATCGCCTTGCGGTTGGAGTTTACCCATCTTCAGTTACAGGGGAGGGTCTGCATCCCCCTACCCACTCCCGGACCTTCACTGTGGCCTTTTCTGCTTCTTCTTTGAATAATCCTTTCTTTCTCTCTTAGGCTGTAAGACCAGCACTCCCCACCCGCCCCCTACACGACCTGCCCTCTCTAAGTACAATGCCTGCACCAAATGGGCTGTGGAAGGGGGTATTAGGAAGGAAAGCAGAAGGTGCAAGTAGAGCTTTAACTTTCTTTTTTGTGTTCCTTTTTTTTATTTTAATATGACATTCTTTTCTAATTCTGTAATCAGAAAATACAGTATAGCCATTTTCATTTGACACAAAAAATATTCAGGGCGTAAAAATAACAAAAGACTCATTCTTTCGTTTACATTATTTTGTGCCACATTTTAAAATGTTTTCTAGTTACTGTAAACTATTTCACAGTTTTTAAAACAGACTAGTAATTCTTGACATTTTAAATACAAAATTGTCCTAAACAAAACCAGCACGTTTTCAATATAATCTATAAATTAATCTCTGGAAAGACATTTCGTTTTCTAATCTTGACAATTTTACACAAGTGATTTGTAACTTTTGAGGTTCTGGCTGAACTCAGCGTCTTTTTTCAGGTATCTAAGACCTTCTTCAGAGAAGACTCCTAGAGGATATGTTTAAGACCCAACTCCTGATGAGCCTGCTGCTTTACTAGTGACTTACCAAATTAACCTGCTTTACTAGTGACTTCCCAAATTAACCTGTTTTCCATTCGAGGGGCTTTATTTGGATTTTACATAAGCATGTAATCAGATCAGCCTCACCACACCCATGGAACGACCAACTGCTAGAGCTTGGATGGAAAGGAGGCTTAACAGGTGGAATTTTCATCCATCATAACACTTAAGATCTCGCCAGTGTCTGCCATTCATGTACTACACATTACCCTAGCAGTGGCGAGTGTTCAATATTTTCAAGTGGAGATGGTGGTGAGGGTCTGTGGGTGACTGTGAATCACTGCAACACACCTAATGTCTGTGTCATTTTTTTTTCCCTCACAAATGGAAGGGCAATGTACAGGATCCCAAGCAGTTGCCCAGAAAAAGAAGCTTTTTCATGTCCTGCCTTGTGTTACAACTTCACTGCACCTCCCATACAAGTCCCTCAGAATAATCCCAAAACTCAAGGACCAAATATGCAGAAGTTAGTCCCCACACATCCACCTGTCCCTACTGAGGAGTCATACTCCAAATATAGACCCTCCAGGCAGCCTCTTTCTTAGAACATTGAAAAATGACACCCCAGAGGGAGGGGCTCCACTGTGAGGGGCCCCTGTGTGGAGGAGTCCCTTTCAAGAGCCAAGGAAGGAAGTCCTAGTGCCTTACAATCTTACTAATGACTTTTCAGAACTCAGTTGCCAGTGACGAACTCATTTTCTCCGCCAAAGGAAAATATTGATAAATTGAATAAAAATTTTAAGCTTTGGTAAAGTAAAAAAAAAAAACCATAAACATTGACTGTCAAAAGGCTAACTTGTAATAATCTAAAAGCTCTTACATATCATTAGTAAAATGATAAACAACCCAATAGAAAAATGTGCCAAAAGACATGAACAGATTTGTTCACAAAAAGAAATACAGATTACTAATAAACATATGAAAAGATGCTCAAACACAGAAATGCAAAGCAAAACAACTATGCCTTACCATGTTTCAAGTATGATTTTCTCAAAGTTTAGAAACTTGATAATGTTGGCCGGGCGCGGTGGCTCAAGCCTGTAATCCCAGCACTTTGGGAGGCCGAGACGGGCGGATCACGAGGTCAGGAGATCGAGACCATCCTGGCTAACACGGTGAAACCCCGTCTCTACTAAAAAATACAAAAAAAAAACTAGCCAGGCGAGGTGGCGGGCGCTTGTAGTCCCAGCTACTCCGGAGGCTGAGGCAGGAGAATAGCGTGAACCCGGGAGGCGGAGCTTGCAGTGAGCTGAGATCCGGCCACTGCACTCCAGCCTGGGCAACAGAGCAAGACTCCGTCTCAAAAAAAAAAAAAAAAGAAACTTGATAATGTTGTTGACTGGTTTGTCAGGAAGTGGGCACTCATCTACTCTGTTGGAGGCAGATATTGATGCAACCTTTTTATATAGGACAATTTGGCAAACTCTATTAAATGATAACTATAATATTTCACAAAATCTTTGACCCAATAATTCAATTCTTTGGAATGTAGCCAACCTATATATCTACACAGTTTCACAAAGATATATATACTATAATTTTTTTTTTTTTTTTTTTTTTTTTTTTTGCAGTGCTTGTAAAATTTTAAAAAACTGACGCAGTTGGGTGTGGTGGCTCACGCCTGTAATCCCAGCACTTTGGGAGGCCAAAGCAGGTGGATCACGAGGTCAGGAGTTCAAGACCAGCCTGGCCAAGATGGTGAAACCCTGTCTCTACTAAAAATACAAAAATTAGCCGGGCGCAGTGGCAGGCACCTATAACCCCAGCTACTCGGGAAGCTGAGTCAGGAGAATTGCTTGAACCCAGGGGATGGAGGTTGCAGTGAGCCGAGATCGCGCCACTGCACTCCAGCCTGGGTGACAGAATGAGACTCTGTCAAAATAAAAACAAAAACAAAAAAACCTGACGCAACAAAAAATGGCTCTTGATAGGGGAGAGACAAAATAAATCATGTTATATTTACACAATGTGGCTGATGGAGTTAGGTCTGTGTATCCCGGTGGAAAGATTTATTATTTGCTGTTTATTTTACATACAAATTCCACAAGAGTACAATTCTAGTATAAAATTCAAACCCAAGGCCAAGTGTGGTGGTTCACGCCTATAATCCCAATACTTTGGGAGGCTGAGGCAAGAGCATTACTTGAGGCCAAGAGTTTGAGACCAGCCTACATAGGTTTCCCAACATAGGGAAACCCTGTCTATTAAAAAACAAAAAATAGCTGGGCTTGGTGGTGCACGCCTGTGGTCCTAGCTACTTGGGAGGTTATTTGGCAAGAGGATTGTTTGAGCTCAGGAATTCAAGGTTACCGTGAACTGTGATTGCACCACTGCTCTCCAGACCAGCAATGGAGTGAAACTCTGTCTCTAAAAAGAAAAGAAAAGAAAATTCAAACCCAGAAAAAGCACTAGTACCACTTTAACTCCCCTATCCTTACCCAAATCACAGTTACCTCTCCATTTTAAGTTTGGTGTGTTAACCTTTTGTATACATGATATACACATACATGTCTTATTAAAATATACAAATGAGATTTTTTTTTATATGGAGTCTTGCTCTTTCACTCAGGCTGGAGTGCAGTGGCGCGATCTCGGCTCACTTCAACCTCCACCTCTCGGATTCAAGCGATTGTCATGCCTCAGCCTCCCTAGTAGCTGGGATTACAGGTGTGCACCACCATGCCCAGCTAATGTTTGTATTTTTAGTAGCGACTGAGTTTCACCATGTTGGCCAGACTGGTCTTGAACTCCTGGCTTCAAGTGATCCGACCACCTGGGCCTCTCAAAGTGCTGGGATTACAGGCATGGGCCACCACGCCTGACCAGGATCATAATTAACATACTGTTTTGCAACTAGATTTTTTTTCACTTAAAGTTATGTCTCAAAGAGCTCTACATACCAGTACATTTAAAGCTGCTTCATTCTTTTTAACTGCTTCATATTATGACTTCTGGGTCTGGAGCTAATAAAGCAAGTTTACAATGAACAATCTGGCACATACAGCTTTGCCAACAGGTAGAAGAATTTCTTTAGGATATTCTACATAAATATAATTATTTGGTTAAATGTATGAGATTTTAAACATTTGATATTGCCAAAAGAAGGATATGAGATTTTATGTCGTTAATGGATGTACCACCAAACTGTCCTCCAAAAAGGCTGGGCCAATTTATACCCCCATCAAACAAAAGACAGGATCTATTTCCCCACACCCTAATGCACACTGTGTACAAATGTTTCTCAACTTATAATGGGGCCATGTCCAAATAAATTCATAGGTTGAAAATACCATAAATCTAAAATGCATTTAATACATCCAAACTACCAAACATCATAGCCTAGCCTGCCTTAAAAATGCTTGGAACACTCACATTAGCTGACAGTTCGGCAAAATCATCTAATGCAAAGCCTATTTTATAATAAAGTGTTGAATATCTCACGTAATTTACTGAATACTATATTGAAAGAAAAACAGAATGGTTATATGAGTACTTGAAGTACAGATTTTACTGAATGTGTATTGCTTTTGCACCATCAATTAAAGTAAAAAAATCATAGGTTGAATCGTCATAAATTGGGGACCATCTGTATTAGTAATTATTGCTAGTATAAGACTCAACAAATGATTGTCCTTTTTTTGTTTTGTTTTGAGATAGGTTCTCACTCTGTTGCCCAGGCTGGAGTGCAGTGGTGTAATCACAGCTCACTGCAGCCTTGACCTCCCTGAGTTCAGGTGATCCTCCCACCTCAGCTTCCCCAGTAGCTGGGACTACAGGCGCGTGCCACCATGCCCAGCTAATTTTTGTACTTTTGGTATAGATGGATTTTTGCCATGTTGCCCAGGTTGGTTTTGAACTCCTGAGCTCAAGCAATCTACCCGTCTCGGCCTCCCAAAATGCTGGGATCACACAGGTGTGAGCTACTGCACCTGGCCCAGATTGTCCTTTTAATTCACATTTTCCTAAATATCTATTATTTTGAGCATAATTTCACATGCTTAACATCCATTTGCATTTCTTCTCTGAGTATTAGTTAATATCCTTTGAGCATTTTCCTATTCAGCTGTATTTTTCTCACTGGTTTGCAGTTCTTTACAATTTCTGTAATTGTTATTTTTCTATTACAAAGGTTGTACATATATTTTCTCAATCTATCACTAACATCTTAATTTTATGGGGTTTTTTTTATTCAGAAGTTTTACTTTTTTAGACAAGGTTTTGCCGTGTCGCCCAGGCTGGACTGCAGTGGCGTGATCATAGCTCACTGCTGCATTGAACCCCTGGGCTTAAGCGATCTTCCGGCCTCAGTCTCCTGAGTAGCTAGGACTACAAATGTGTGGCACCACGCCAAGCTAATTTTTATTTTTTGTAGAGACAGGGTCTCACTATATTCCCCAGGCTGGTCTCAAACTTCTGGTCTCAAGAGAGCCTCCCACCCAGACCTCCCAATGTGCTGGGATTACGGCATGAGCCAGCACTTTGGATTCTGAAGCCATGGCACCTAACTCCAGAATTTTTACATTATGATGTGGTCAAAAACATTAACTTTTTCTTGTACGACTTCTGGGTCATTGCATATGTATGTGTGTGTGTGTGTGTGTGTGTGTATGTGTGTGTGTGTGTGTCTGTCTCCAAATCCCAGCACCATTCATATAATAGTCCATTATTCCTCAATAAATTTAAAGAGCTAACTTAACCATATGTTAAACTCTCATTTATACTCAGATCTGTTTCATCGATTGACTGTTCTGTTTCACTGATAATATATAGATATATAGTTATAAACTGCCTCAATATCACCCTTTTACATAGTGTCGCTTTGTAGCAAGTTTTGGTGTCTGGGAAGACAAATGCTTCATCGCTCTGCTTTTTCCAACTATTTTTGGATATCCTTGGGCATTTCAAGTGAAGTTCCAAGTTTCATTTTAAAAAAAACCTTGTTGGACTTTTCATTAAGATTGCATCTAATTTATACATTAAGCTGGGTGTGGTGGGTCATGCCTATAATCCCAGCACTTTAGGAGCCAAGGCAGGTGGATCACTTGAGGTCAGGAGTTCGAGACCAGCCTGGCCAACATGGTGAAACCTTGTCTCTACTAAAATTACAAAAATTAGCCAGGAGTAGTGGTGCACACCTGTAGTCCCAGCTACTCGGGAGGATGAGGCATGAGAATCGCTTGAACCCTGGAGGTGGAGGTTGCAGTGGGCCCAGACTATGCCACTGCACTCCAGCCTGGGCAACAGAGTAAGACTCTATCTCAAAAAAAAAAAAAAAAAAAAAAAGAATTTATAGATCAACTTAAGGAATAATTAAAATCTTAGTAATAAAGTATTTTCACCAAGGATCATGTAGTATTTTTAAATTTTATTCACATCCTCTTTTGGGCTCTTCAGGAAAATTATGTCATTTTTCGTGTGTGTGTGGTTTTCTTTATAGATTTTATACATTTCGTATTAGCTGTATTCCCTGATATTTCATAGTTTTTGTTAATATTGTGAATGTGGCTTTTTGTACATTATATTCGCTCTACTTTTTTAGAAAATCTATTATTTTTATAAAAATGATGCATGCTGATTATAAAGAAGCAATGCAATGCAATACAATAAAGTACAGAGAATAAGATAAAATATATCTCAGGTTCTAGCACTCTGAAATAGCAAACTTTCAAATGACAATCAAACTTCCCAGGACATGTTATGCTCTTTAGATATAAACATTTTATTCTCTCTTAAGAATATATATGTGTGTATGTGTAAACATATATATGTACATATAGTTAGTTCCTTTAATTTCTTCTTTTTCATTTCCCATCAATGTAATTATCTGAAGCCCTTCGTCTGCCCATAATTCAATTTTTAGCCACGTGTTTTTATTTCATTCTATTTATAATTTATTCTATAATGTTGTTTTGTCCTAATGGATTCTTTAGTTTGCAATCTTCTTTTTACCTAATTCTGCTGTTTTCATATCTTATCTTTGCATTCTGGTTTTATTAAGTTCATATTCTTATTAAGTTGTTCTATAGTTTAAAGTACTTGGAAATTTCCTTCTGTTCTTTGTGGTATGCTTTCTTCTTGTTTAGATTCTTTGTCTTTTGCTTGCTGTATCTTACATGGCTTCTGAGGAATGGAAGAGCCTGGTTACACGGCACCACAACGTCCAGTTCTGGAATCTCCTGTTTCTTTACTCGGCTGAGATATTTTGAAGTTTACGTCATTGGAATGTGCCCCTTTCTTTGGTTGCTGATGATCATCTCCACTCTTCTGCTGTTTTGTTTTTTCTGCATTTTGTTAAATATTAGGAGAGATCCGGTGAAGTGGTATCTTCCCTCTATTCTAACATAGAAGCTTCTTCTTATCAATTTTCCAATTGTGTATTGATGGTGCAAAGCAAAGCTACAATTTCTGAATGTTGACCTTGCATCAGGCCACCCTAATGAATTTGTGTTATTAGTTATAAAAGTTTGTCAGTTGATTTTCTCTGATTTTCTCAAAATACATTTATATTGTCTGTAAATGACAGTTTAACATTTTTCCTTTCTGATATTTTATAATATTCATGTTATCTTTTCATCTTATTATATGTAACAAGAAGTCCAGAGTGATGCTGAATAGTAAAGGTGATAATAGACATCCTTATAGCCAGAGTTTAGCTCCTGAATATAACAGGAATGCTTTTCATGTTTCATCATTAAGTACAATATTTTTATGCATCTCCTACACAAATCCTTTGCCAAGTTAAGGAAACTTCTATTCCTAGAATGCCAGGAGTTGTTATCAGGAAGTGATGTTTAATTTCAACAAAAAATTTTATGATACCTATTGAGATTATCATATTTTGATATGATTTTAATATAGTAGATTACAACAAAAATGTTTAAATATTGGACCACCTTTGAATTCTTGAAATAAACCTCACACGGTAGTGACAATTTTTTTGATAAACTGTTGGATTTCAATTTGCTAATATCTGGTTTTACATTTTTGTAGATGAGATCAGTTTATAGTTTTCTTTTTCTGTGTACCATCCCTTTCAGTTTTTGGTATTATAATAGAATTATACTAGCCGTATGAAATGAGTTAGGAAGTTTTCTGTGTTCTGGAATTGTTTATATAACAAGAGAATTTTCCATTCCTTAAAGACTTAGGGAATAAATTTTCTAAAAATAATAGTCTGAGCATGGTAATTGTCTTTTTTTTTAAATTATACTTTAAGTTCTAGGGTACATGTGCACAATGTGCAGGTTTGTTACATATGTATACCTCTGCCATGTTGGTATGCTGCACCCATCAACTCATCAGCACCCATCAACTCATCATTTACATCAGGTATAACTCCCAATGCCATCCCTCCCCCGACCTCATAATAGGCCCTGGTGTGTGATGTTCCCCATCCCGAGTCCAAGTGATCTCATTGTTCAATTCCCACCTATGAGTGAGAACATGCGGTGTTTGGTTTTCTGTTCTTGCAATAGTTTGCTGAGAATGATGGTTTCCAGCTGCATCCATGTCCCTACAAAGGACACGAACTCATCCTTTTTTATGGCTGCATAGTATTCCATGGTGTATATGTGCCACATTTTCTTAATCCAGTCTGTCACTGATGGACATTTGGGTTGATTCCAAGTCTTTGCTATTGTGAATAGTGCCACAATAAACATACGTGTGCATGTGTCTTTGTAGTAGCATAATTTATAA